>NW_026593809.1:0-3545 GCF_907164565.1 Psammomys obesus
AGAAAGAAAGAAAGAAAGAAAGAAAGAAAGAAAGAAAGAAAGAAAGAAAGAAAGAAAGAAAGCCACAATGAATGGGAGGGTAGACAACTCCTTGGTTTTAACTGAGTGCACTGGGTGGCTTTAAAACCATTCCATATATACTTTATTTTCTTAGACACGCAGGCAATCTCTCAGGAACTGGAGTTCGTAATTATAGGGAGCTGTCCATTCTTGTTCACTCAGACTGTCCTGCCAAACAGCTTTTCAGTCAGTGTGGGCAGTTTCTGAAAATTACTCCTGTCCCCTGCAATTCCCACTGGGCACCAGCCTCTCCTATCTCTGTCTCTTTCTTTGTCTCTGTCTCTGTGTTTGTTTCTCTCTTTGTCAGTCAGTCTGTCTGTTTCTTTCTCTCTCTGTCACACAAACACACACGAACAAACAGACGTTTCTTCTTTATTTCCCATAATGATTTAAGGACAGCACAGTTTTAAATTTCATGTCTAATTTCAGACACATGGGCCTTGGATCAAATATCCTGCTGCCCTCTGTTCAAACTTTTTTTTTTTTTTCACCTTGGATTTCTTGATTTAATTACCTCAAACTCAGATAAAGCCAAACTGAAATTGCATAAAAAAAATGATATCTGGCCATTATTGAATGTGCTTCAGACTTAAAACAATTGCAAAAGATTAGCTGCAATGTGAACTGGAGATTACATCTATTCCTAAAACAGTTTTCCTGCCCAGATTTTTACTAGGTGTGAATATGTTTGAATGCATTTTCTTTTACTTGCCATGACTGTCAGTTGCTCAGTAAACAGGTCTGAGCAGTAAGGCCTGGGCTGAAGTTGTTGGAGGGTGACTTGGTAACTACCTTCCTCTTCCAGTGTGTGATTATGCAGAGGATGGAGACCAGCTGTTTTTGCTCTCCGATGAAGCAAGAATAGCAGAAGAAGGGCATAAATTGCAGCTGGAGGGAGCTGGTGTGATGTAAGTGGGGCCTCTGGGGGTAGCAAGCATGGTTAAGCAGAGAAGGAGTTAGCAGAGCGGCTAATTCCTTTCCTGACAGCGTGTCTGGAATGGTTTGGTGAGCTTTCTGAAAGGCAAGGGTTCACCTAGATGACTTTGACAGAACTTTTTGGTTCCAAGATTCTGCCTTTATTTCTCATTGTGTGTTTCTACCAATGGTTCCCACAGTGTACTTTATGATGTAAATGACTTGCAAAAGTTACAAAAATAGAAGCATTTAAAAAATTAGACAGCAAAAGAGTTAAACAGTGCAAAAAGTATAAAAGCTGGGATTTGGAATCAAGCTGACTGCAGTCCAGGCTCACTGATTATTTGTTTTCAGAATCTAAGCAAATTACTGAGTGTTCTTTGGTTTATTTCATGGTGTTGTTATGAGAACAAGATAAAATATCCATAAAGATACAACTAAAAGAAAACATTCGCTATTCACCAATGATTCTGGATTAGTTTCATATTTTTTTTTTCTTTAGCGAGTACAGAGCATTTGTTTATAATTTATCTCTTGCTTTTCAACATAATCCTTGAATCAGTGGTTGGAGCATTTATAGTTCTGCAAGGTGAGGATCAAAGAAATTGAGGAAATTAAATAGACAATAAGGACAATTTAAAATTAGAGTTGAAGCCATCTTTTTCTTTTCTAAATCTAAACTCAGCTGGTTCACTATTTACAGTGTTTCGTCTAAGAAAACTTGTAAATTTACCCTGACAAAAAGAGACATGAAGCACAGCCAGTAGGACTGTGTTCTTTTTCAGATTTGGTAAGCAATTAAAACAGAAGTTGGGCAAATACTGTTCTTGCAATTGCCCCAAATCCAGAACCACAGCCCAACAAGAGACTGTAGAATGAGAGAAATATGCTGAGTGCAAGCAGATATCCAAAGAGAATGTGGAATGACAGTTAGTGGATATGGTGACACCAGTCCAAGTGTCATGGCAGCCAGTAGAGCGATGTATGAAGACCGTGGACAGCCAGAGTTCCATGACAATTCTGTGTCCCTCTGATCAAGACCAGAGACTGTGGCGTGGAGGAGCTACTTGAATCCTTGCATATAACAGCACTGAGTGGAGCGTAATGCTCAACAGTGTGGAATAATGTGCAGCTTGAGTCACCTCATCATCATGGAGCACACGGATAACCCTTTGGGGTCCTAAACATGCCAGTGTATCCTGGGTATGTAACTATACGTTTATGAAAACACTATAGATTATCGTTTAAATAAGCAGCTCTTGCGTAAAAAAATATTTCATTTTAATAAAGTCCAATAATTAAATTTTTTAAAACCCTGTTTACAGACATCTTAAGTTACAGTTTAAGATGTTTCATTTGTATTCTGGCTAATTTTCAGCTACAAAGTCTTATGGAGTTCATGTTCCTCTTTGAATAAATTTGGGCATTTTATAATTTCAGCATTACTGGTTGTAGTTGAATGAGTCTGATGTAACCTTTATGTTGATTATATTTATGGGGTCATATTTTTATATGGAACTGTGTTTAATTGAATGACAAATGAGATCTACATAGCAGCCTTTCTCATACTAAAATCTTAAAAATACAAATTAGATAGAAAAACATTATCTTTCACTCATTGCCATCTTCTCTGGCCTCTAAATTCCAGTCTGTGTTTAGTGCTCAAATTATCTAGTTTTCATATTATTTTTTTTGAGAATGAAAGAATATTCCTGTAGGTCTACTTCCCTGGAAAGACAATCACTCATTAGAGAAAATGAATGACTTCGGGAATGGAAGGCCTTAATGCTTTCTTGTTTTTTTTTTTTTTAATTTATTTATTATTACAATTCATTCACTTTGTATCCCAATTGTACCCTCTCCCTCACAACCTCCCAATCCTATCTCCCTCCCTCTTTTCACCCCATGTCCCTCCCTTGGTCCACTGATAGGGTAGGTTCTCCTCTCCTACCCTCTGACCCTAGCCTATTATATATCATCAGAATTGACTACATTGTCTTCCTCTGTAGCCTGGTACAGCTGCACTCCCCTCAGGGGGAGCTGATCAAAGAATCAGTCACTGAGTTCATGTCAGAGACACTACCTGTTCTCCTTAGTAGGGAACCCACTTGGACACTGAGCTGCCATGATGGCTACTTCTGAGCAAGAGGTTTAGGTTATCCCCAGGCATGGTCCTTGGTTGGAGTATTGGTCTTTGCAAAGACTCCTGGGCCCAGATATTTTGGTTCTGTTAGTCTCCTTGTGGAACTCCTGTCCCCACCAGGTCTTTCTACCTCCCCCTTCTTTCATAAGATTCCCTGCATTATAATCCTTTTAAGGAGCATAAGAGCAGAAATCCTGGTAAAGGAGTTACTCTTTCTTCTTAAGGGCTCAGTCTTCCCTTGAAGCTACAGGTTCATTGTCTGATGGAGAAATATGGCTCATGTCAGGAGTTCCATATGATCACTGGGACAATGTGGAATCTATAGGTGCTTCGTTGTGTTTTGTCATTAATTAGGAAAGGCAGATTGAGAGTGAGGGTGAAAAAAAAAAACACAAATTCAGTTCCCATTGGATAAATCTTATGTGTA
>NW_026593810.1:0-2255 GCF_907164565.1 Psammomys obesus
ATAGATAGATAGATAGATAGATAGATAGATAGATAGATAGATAGATACATAGATAGACACACAGATAAATAGGTAGGAGGTAGGCACTACCTTACAAATTTGAATTTCGGCAGTTAAAAAGGTTATCAATTACATAGATTTTATTCTGCCCTGTGGAGAATGCATTACTAGGAGGGAGGCTCAAGATAAAATCACTTAAGATCATTTCCAAGTTCTTAATTAAGAAACAAAGAATCATTATTTGAATAAATAATACCATTGATTGCTTTGTTTTGACCATTATCATTGTATCATTGTAACAAGTATTTGTTGATGCCTTTTCCTTTGTGTTTTTTGTTTTGTTTTCCAAGACAGGGTTTTTCTGTGTAACAGAGCCCTGGCTATCCTGGACTCACTTTGCAGACCAGGGTGAACTCGAAACACAGAGATCCACCTGCCTCTGCCTACATAGGGCTGGGTTTAAAGTCGTGAGCCATCACGCTGCCTGTTGATGCCTTTAAATAACAGGTACTGCCTAAATAGTTAACACATTTTCTGAAAAAACAAAACAAAACAAAACAAAACAAAACACATAAGTCAAGTTTATTTTTATTTTATTTTTTAACAAGGAAACTATGCTTTACATTTTACATTTCAATTTTATTATACTGAAATAAAAAAAAAAATCACCAGGATAACTGTTTCCCGTGTAAATATTGTAGAGAAACTTTGTTTTCTCCTTTGGGTGTTGATGTGATTTTTATGTCAATGTTGATCTTATTAAAGTGGACTCAAGAAAACAAATCTATCTCAAAGTAATTCTATGAAAAATAAATGGAAATAGCAAGACAGACAGTAATGATGGAGAATGGAAAGACTATATAAAAGTGTTTAAATTCACTGTCCACAGAAATATCAGCTGAGCTGCCACCCAAATACTCATAAAGAGGAAATATATATATTTATATATATATAAATATATATAAATATATATATATCCAACTAGAAGCTAGGTGGTACAAACAATGCAGCTACAACTGGAAAGATTAGAGACAAAAAGTCAATGTACTACAATGTAATCCATTGTGCTCAAGAAATTCAAAGAAAGGTTCTTTTTTAGTACATACTTCAGAAATATTCACTGACATATTTTGGGGAGACGTGCTTTTCAATGGCTATATAATATGATCAGAGTAAGGAAAGCAGTGCATTCTAACATTTAGCATTTGTGTTGATAACACTCACAATTACATTTGGGCTTTTGGAAAAGACCTGTTGCTAACAACAATCACCATAACGTGATGGGACACTAGAACACAGCCCTCTACTTTAGTCACCCAGCGTCCAACTGTTTCTGTCTCCTCGCCCCATCTCTCTGTCCTAGTCTGCTGGCTACTCTTCTTTTTCTAAGATTGAAGCCTTTCAGAAGAATGTCACATACTGGCTATTGGTCCTGATCTTGTCATCCAGTGTCTTTAAAAGAAACTGTTTCAGAAAACGCTGTGTTAGCCATCCTTGCCTTATGTTTCAAGCCGTGATGTCATCTCTCACAGGCTTCTGTAGGCAGTGGGCCTTACTAGGTCAGACAAGTGACTCCTTTGATTGTTTTGGTCTTTTTGAGACAAGATCTCATTGTGCAGCTTGGATGGTGCAGAGAACAGTATGGAGAGCAGGCTGGGCTTACCTTAGGTAGAGGATTTCCTGCTCCTCTGATTATCGAGCATGCATGGAGGCTCCCGGTGGGTGTTCCTTCTGCCTGGTTCAGTCTTTAACATGTCTGTAGTGTCCTCATCAGATGGCAGCTTAATCAAATAATGATCTGAATGTAAAGACCTGCCTGGTAAGGTTTATGAAGAATTTCTTTTAAGGTTATCCTCATTATAAATCTATCCTCACATCACTGATCACACACAGCTAAAAGATAGCTAAGCAACATTTTCATTATATTCTATTGTTCGAAAATTATATTTAATGAACATAATTCTCCTTGACTTGACAAGGTCATGATATATTTTTTTAATAAAGAATTTTTATTTCACCAGTGTGCAGTGTGGCCCACGTCTGTAGCACTGGGGAGACAGAGGCAAGCGGATCTCTGTGCGTTCTAGGTCAGCCTGGTCTACACCTCGAGTCCAAGGCAGCTGGGGCTACACAGTAAAATGGTGTCTCAAATAAAAAGAAAAAGAGAGAGAGGGAAAAAAAGAAAGAAAGAGAGAAAGAGAGAAAGAGAGAAAGAAAGAAAGAAAGAAAGAAAGAAAGAAAGAAAGAAAGAAAGA
>NW_026593811.1:0-7025 GCF_907164565.1 Psammomys obesus
CACACACACACACACACACACACACACACACACACACACACACACACCCTGTTGTAGTTAACAAACATATCTGAGACAAAGTGTTCTGGAATAGACTTTTTGGTAAACCTCAGTGATTCCTTGGGTGAATCAAGGTTAGGATTTGCTGGCTTTTCACAGTCAAAAGGATCTGGACCTCTTGAAGCTGTGAGACACAGCAATCAAAGCTGGTGTTTTGAAGCTCACATATTGTGGCACATGCCTGTAATCCCAGCACTGGCAAGCTAGAGGCAGGAGAATTACTCCAAGTTTGAGTTCAGCTTGGTAACTTCCAGGCAGTTCTTTTGGAAACTTGAGAAATGAGCAGAGTGTCCAATATATGGAAACTGACTTGTGGGAAGAAAATAACAACCCGAGCTGGAGTCTAAACAAATGCCAAGTCACCATTGTATTTCATAGCAATGGAAGCTGATCCCTTTTGAAACAGCTTCGAGGCATCCTGAAGCAGCTGTCTGGTAGCAACCTGTCGAGCAACTCACTGATGGCTGGCGCAACGAGGAGCTGAAATTCCTGCTTTGTTATTTAAAAATTTTAAATTTAAATCATCACACATGGTTGGTGGTTACAGCAGTGGATAGGAAAACAACTTTTGTTTAGGACACTGTATTGATAACAGTCATAAAAGCAATGCTCCTTATCCATCAATGGTCATGTCTCACTTTCAAGGAACTGTTCAGAATTGTTTACAAGATTTCACTCCAGAAAAATAAAAAAATAAAATAGTATTATTATTGTTATTATTATAGTTTTTCTTTCTTTCTTTCTTTCTTTCTTTCTTTCTTTCTTTCTTTCTTTCTTTCTTTCTTTCTTTCTCCTTCCTTTCTTTCTCTCTCCCAGAATTTTCCAATATGTTTTGGATCTAGAGAACAAATTAATTTGGCATAAGAGAATGTCAAGGCTGAGGCAGGTAAGCCCAGGGAGTAGCTGTACCACCTGGAACTCCATTTGGCATAGGCTATACATACATTTGTCTTCTACACTGCACTCTGCAGCCTAGTACTGTGACCCGATTGTACTATTTGCACACATCCTCCCCTACCAGCGCACCTAGGACCCTTACCGGAAAGGAGCGGCACACACATCCCACTTACAACAGTGGAATGTTTCCCCTTCCTAAAATCACCAAGAACGCTCCTTTTTGTGAATAGTTTCAACTCAGACCCACTCCATAACAAACCTCAGTAGGGAAGATAGGGGGATAATCCAACCTAGACTGGGTTTAGATACTGAAAGGCAAACGGTATCCTATGAGTGAAGAAAAACCCTGTTTGCCATCTTATGCCTATTCATCATAGCATACACATGTGACTAAAGTCAGTGCATTGTGGGAAAGGACACTCAGTGAAAAAAAAATCTTGCATAAACAAATCTATCAGATAAAGTGGATAACATACTCTCAAATCCCCCAAAATTTAAGCCCATCCTTCTGGAGCCCAGTGACCCGTCCTGCTGGACGCTTTCACTCCACTGGCCTCATCTCTTTGACCCAGTACTTGAGCTGTGTTATTATTGCTTTGCTTCTGATTGAAGTTTCCTTGCCCCCTTTCATCTGTGTGCACCTCTACTTTAATGCTTTGACTAGGGTAACAAGAACCTAGAAACAGTGGGTTCAGACAGGACCCCAGGCCACAAGCTTGCTAAGAGTGCATCTCCTTACTGTGTTCTTCCTAAAGACTAGTACTGGAGGAGGATGAATGGAGAAGAGCAACGGATAAAAACAAAGTATAAACACACACACACACACACACACACACACACACACACAAACACATACAACCCATAATGAAACCCGTTACTTGATATACTTACATAAACACTTAATTTTAAAAACGTTTAAAAAGTGGCTTTAGAAGTGGAACGAATCTTTAACGTTAGAGTTTTAGGCCCCTAGGAATTAACTGAAGGAAGACAATATTTTGTTCATGGGCAGTGTCCTACAAATCACATTCGTGGGAACTGTCAAACTCTGTATAGTCACAGGGCTGGTTCCACGAAGGAGGTGTATTTATGATTTCCCCAATGTAGACAGCTGTATACAAATATCAGCCATAAGAGGAAGGCCCACAGGCTTTCCTGAGTACCTGGGGCAAACATGGCCTTTGAGAACTTCTTGCCCTGAGATTTCTGTGGGCTCTGTGTACTTCAGCTTCATAGGCCTCTTCCTCTGGGAATATTTAAATCATTACAGATAAAAATACTAATGTTATATAAGGAGACATTTGTTTCTTTTGACCTAAAAATTCAAGTTTTTTTAAGTTCAAGAAAAATTAAAACATTTTTGTGTGCCTTGAAAAAAATGTCTTTGGTATAAAAACTATTTTGCCTAATAGAAGTATGCCCTGTCAGAAAGACTTCGTACTTAAACTGTTCTTAAATATGCTCTATTCTTTCATTCACAGAGTATGAGATATGTGTTTTGTGAATAGTCAGGACTTACATTACTTGAATAAAATATCCAGGAGTAGTGATTTCTTTTATAACAAATATTGACTGTTTCTGCCTGTCCCTTATGTCTCTTTTGAACTTTTGTTTTTGTTTTTTGAAAAATAAATTCCTTTTTGAGGCAGGATTGTGCTGTGTAGACCCAGTTGGTCTTGAAGTTTTTCACACATTTTTCTTCTCCAGTGCTCTCAGTAGCCTTCTGCTCTCACCTGCCTGTACACACATTCTCCCCTAGCAATGTACTCTGAAGGCTAGGACTGTCATCTGCACTGAGCTGCACACACATCCCACACAGAACAACGGGACAAGTTTCTCTTCTTCTAACAGCTGTCAAGAACTCTTCCTTGGCGGACAGCTTCTATTTAAACACATTCCAATACTAAGCTACCCAGCTTAGTAGGGTATGGAAGGCAGGTGGCTAATTCAGCCTAGACTGTTGTCTCCACTTCTCCACTGTGGAGGATACAGGTGTTTATCACAGATTTTTTGAAAGAAAGGATCTTTCTGTATATCGTGTAGGCTGGCCTGGGACTCGCTATGTGCCGCAGGCTGCCTTGAACTCGTGGCAATCCTCTTGCCTCAACCTCCCAAGTGCTGGGATCAGAGGCATGACCTATCACACCTGGTTTTAATCTCTATTGTATTGACACTCACAGCTTCTCTGCAGGCCAGGCAGGGGGCAGTCTCTGAAGCTCATTGGAAATGGAGTATTGCAGCTGGTATTAAACAAGAACATGCCTTTCCACAAATCCCAGCATGCGCACGTGTGGCTGAAGCACAGCACACCTGCAGTTCTGCCCAGATTGTCCAACATGGGAACAATTGAAAGGCTGTGTTACTTACCCTTGTGTCATTGAAGGCTGGTTTTCATCCTTATGTACTGCTCACAAACTGAGTTCCTTTCAGTCAATTGATTTCAACTTGGTTTAGACTTCGGAATTCCCGGGGAACTTACAAACCTGGGCCCCATCCCCTGGAGATTCTGGTCTAATGTGGGGTCCTGGGATCAAGGCTTTTTACTTCCAGGAGGTGATAGTATGTAGCAAGAAGAGAGCAGAGTCAGGCCCCATGGTGCACACCTGTTATCCCAGCACTCAGGGAAGCAGAGGTAGGCAAATCTCTGTGAGTTTGAGGCCAGCCTGATCTACAAAGCAAGTCCAGGACAGACAAGGCTATACAGAAAAACCCTGTTTCCAAAAGCAAAACAAAAAAAAACAAAACAAAAAAACAAAAGGAAAGAGTGGTACTAGAGATGCGGCAATTTTTGTTTGTTTTTGTTTGTGTTTTAAACAGGGCTTCTCTGTGTAACAGTCCTGGCTGTCCTGGACTTTATTGGTAGACCAGGCTGACCTTTAACTCACAGAGATCCACCTCTCTCTGCCTTCCTGAGTGCTGGGATTAAAGAAATATGTCAGTTTTCCCAGCTTGTAAGTGTGGATTAATATTTACTATTGATATATCTTCTGGTAAAGCTGCTGTTAATCCTAAACAGCTGTATACCCAAATCACCACACAGACACTGGGATTTATTTAATTAACCTAGAATACAATGCTGGGCAATAGTTGTTACATCCTAAACCTCCAAGCCCATGTAGTTTCTACCATTTAGATTCACCCATTATACTTACTTTTTGTGAAATCTTAGGTCCAGTTCATTCTCCATGTTGTTCCAAGACCTCTCCTCTCTTCTCCCAGCCTCTGCCCTCTCTCCAACTCTGCCTCCCACCTTCCTGTCCTCTGGCTCCTCCCTCTCTTCCTGCTTCCTTTCCCTTGCTCTATGTTGTGGCTAGTTGCTTTATTTTGGCATGTTTATACAAAGTTGAGACAGGTGATGCTTAGAATAAGTATCACAATGCAATGTCCAGATTGAAAGCAGAGTCGGGTGGGGGGGGGGGAATGAGCATTTGAATGAACAAGGGTAAAGTGTATACATTCCAAAAGAACATTATACCAACACTAGCTCAATGAATTTTTAATGCTAGAGTTTTAGGCCCCTAGGGATTAGCTCAAGGTAATGCTATTTTGTGCATGGACAGTGTTCAACTTGAGCCGTGTCCACTGGTCTGGTTCTGAGTAGGTTGATCTCTGTGCTGGTTAGTTCTGCTTTCCCTTTCCCCTCCCCCCAACTTGACACAGCTAGTGTCATCTGGGAAAAAGAAACCCTTAATGAGAAAATGCTTCCATCAAACTGGCTTGTAGGCAAATATGTGGGGGCATTTTCTTGATTAGTCATTGATGTGGAAAGGCCCAGCCTACTTCAGGCTATACTACTCCTGGGCAGGTGGTCTTGGGTTATATGAAAAAACAGGCTGAGCAAGCCAGTAAGCAATGTACCTCTGTGACCTCCATTTCGGTTCCTACCTCCAGGGTCCTGCCTTGACTTCCCTTGATGGATTGTGATCAGGAAAAGTAATAAAAAATCTGCTTCTTTCCTACTTGCTTTTGGTTATGGTATCTGTCACAATAGAAAGCAATAGAAACTTGCTTGCAACAGAAAGCAAGTTAGGATGTTTTCTGTTGGCAAGTTTTATGTCAACTTGACACAGGCTAGTCAAACAGAGAAGAGGGAGACTCAATTGAGAAAAATGCCTTCTTAAGATGGGGCCAAAATCCTGTAAGGCATTTTCTTAGTGATTGATGGGATAGGGTCCTTTTTTAATGTGGGTGGGGCCATCCCTGGGCTGGTGGGCTTGGATTCTATCAGAAAGCAGGCTGAGCAAGCCATGAGGAGCAAGCCAGTGAACAGCACTTCTCTTTGGCCTCTCCATCAGCTCCTGCCTCCAGGTTCCAGCCCTGCTTGAGTTCCTGTCCTGACTTCCTTCAGAGGTGAACAGTGATTTGGAAACATAAGCCCAATAAACTGCTTCTTTCCTCCTGATGGTTTGCTCATGGTGTTTCATCCCAGCAATGACAGACCTAACTAGGATAGCCTCTTTTCTCTGTGTACCCTGCCTTTAGATGGAGAAAACACATATACAGCTCAGAACTAGTTTCTCACCTGGAGTCTGACCTCTAAGTGGGGGCTAGAGTGATGACTCTATGGTTAGGAGCGACTACTGCTCTTGCAGATCAGAGTCCGGTTCCCAGCATCGACACCAGTTGGCTCACAGCCACCTGTAACTGCAGCTCCAGGGGATAGTTAGCCCTCTTGTGACTTCTGCTGGTACTGTATCCACATGTGCACGGAAGACCTTCCCCCGCCTCTCCTCACCTCCTCACCTCCCGACATACACACATTCACATAATTAAAAACTAAATATTTTTTAAAAAGAAGTCTTCTAATATTCCATACTCCAAAATATTGCCTGCCACCATTTCATGAGTCCTTGTCATTCTGCACTCGCTGTCAGGCCTTTAATTTTCACAGTGATCGTGCACACTGTTCACTTTATTCAGACAAAGAAATAAAGGCTTAGAAAGATCAGATGTGCCCAAGGGCATCCTATTTCTAATTCTGAGGTTTGCTCCGTTCCCTGACGAACTGGCCACCTTCTCATATCAGGCCTTCATTTAAGACCATGAAATTTGGTCATTTAATGTTCATGGCCTTACCCCAGACTTACTCATGCTCTCAGAATTATTAGCAAAGGAAATGAAGCATAGGGGACTATTAGGTGATAACAGAACCAGGACTAACTAATTAGTGGTTAAATACTTAATGTTTGTAAATTGTGATGGACATTTCCCCATACTGCATACCCGATTTAGAAAAATAACTAACATTCAATACTCTCCAGGTGCCTTGTGCCAGACTGGAGATCAGCAGGTAAGCAAACAGGCTCTGTCCTCGAAAGGGCAAATTGAAGACAGAGTAGGAATTTTAATAGTCCCTAGTATGACAGCAAGTATGGGCAGGTGCTATGCTGTGTGATAAGACAAAGGTCAGAGGGTGGGAGAAAGCAAAACAATGGAGAAGGGACTTACGGAGAAGAAAGGTTAAGGATGAACGGAGGTTGGACAAGGCAGACAAGCTGGGCTCCTGCAGAGGACTGCTGGGAAGCTGGGGCCATGCCAGCAGCAGACGTGCCCACCTGCTTCCTTCCTGGCTGAGTGTTCCTAGTCTGTGGCCTCAGGATAGTAGACTTTGAATTCTAAACACATGCAATGCCCGCCCAGCTCTGTGCTATCGTGTCCTGAGCGACCTGTGTCTGCAGAAGCGAAATCAATCAGATGCAAAAGGTTATTTACACAAGGGATAGCTTGCTGCCTCAGGCAGTTACTGGCTTCTTTCAAGGTTGCCAGAGCGGGCGGCTTAGAGTTTGAACCTAGAGAAGTTGAAAGCCAAGTACTTATTTAAATATTGATCAAGCCCAGTGCCTGAGAGAGGGCAGGGAGACTGCTAGTGTCCTCATCCACAATCATGCTGAGAGCTTTAGTGACAGTTTTCTCCACTCCTTCTTTTCAGTGTGGAAGAGCTTTGGGGTAAGGTCTCATAGTATCTGTTCCTCTTCCCACAATTCCTTGCTATTTTTCCTAGCTATATAACAGAATCAATGAAAAAAAAAAAAAAAACGAAATAAAAGAGTAACAGCAACAAAGGGATC
>NW_026593812.1:0-2777 GCF_907164565.1 Psammomys obesus
GTGTGTTTGTGGAGAGAGATAGTGAGAGAGAGAGAGAGAGAGAGAGAGAACAGAGAGAGCAACTCAGGGCTCTGTACAAGTTGGGAAGCAAAGTACCCTGATCTGTATCCCCCGTTCTGAGTATCTGAACACTAACAACACAGTTTTCTGGGATATTTCTATACCTTTATTGTCAGCCCTGTGTTAGACTTTTAAAATTTAATATTTCAAATTTTTAATTTCTAAAGACACTTGTCCTCTGATGGCTCCTTTTCCACAGTGACTTCTTGTTTTATAGATACATAATTTTCTTGCACACCTCCACAGGATACCAGTAAGAATTTGTTACACACTATCTTGCTTTTCATTTTTCATGAATTAGTTTTTAAATTCTGAAGCTAAATGCTGTAGTTTCCTTTTTTAAATTTCAAAATTAACATACAAAATAATGGATTTCATTATGGCATTTACAAACTTGGTGTGTCTCCTCCCTCCCCTACCTCCTTCTCTCACTCTTTTTTTTAAAGCTTATTTATTTATTATGTGTACACTATTCTGCCTGCACGCATGCATGTACACCAGAAGAGGGCACCAGATCTCATTATAGATGGTTGGGAGTCACCATGTGGTTGCTGGGAGTTGAGCTCAGGACAATTATAGGAAGAACAGGCAGTGCTCTTAACCACTGAGCCATCTCCCCAGCCCTTCTCTTCACTCTTTTATTGGCCCATAGTTCCGCACAAGCTTCCTTTCCTACCTTCCTCTCTCATATCCTCTTACCCCTCAAACTATCCCTCTTCTCCACATTATTCTCTTATGCTTCTGTGTCACATTCACTCAGCTGCCTACCTTTTCTTTCTCTCTGCTCCCACATCTCTTCTCCCAGTCTACTTAACCCCCACCTCCATATTAAAAATTAAAATTTAGGAACCACACACGAGAAAAACAAACAAACAAACAAACAAACAAACAAACAAACATTTTTTTTTCGATTCTAGACATGCTTTTTGTTTTTCTTTCCTTAACAAACTATTTCTTAGTTCTGTATTTTTATTGCAAAGGCCATGATTTTTTTTTTTTTTTTTTGGCTGAATAAAATTCCACTGTGAATACATACCACATTTTCTTTATCTGGTCAACTACTTGGGCCCTTCTTAGCTCTTGTACATAGTGTAGGCATAAACATGGATGTACAAACATTTCTGCAGTTAGACTTAGACTCCTCTGGGTATATGCCCAAGAGTCATAGGGTAGTTCTGTTTTAGGTTTTTTTTTGTTTTGTTTTGTTTTTTGTTTTTTAAGAAATCTCCATAGTAAATTTCACAGCGGTTGTACTGGTTTACATTCACAATAGCAGGGGCTCAGGGTTTCTCTTTCTCCATGTCTTCACCAGTATTTGTTTTCTCGATGTTAATCACTCTGATAGGGGCAAGATAGACTCTCAAAGTAATTCTAATTTGCATCTTATTGATGTCTAAGGAGTTCAGACACTTTAAAAAACATTTATTGGCCTCTTGCTTTTTTCTTTTGAGAATTGTCTATTTAATTAATCAATCTACTTGTTGATTAGAAGAATTTTTTTTTGTTATTTCTCGTAGTCATTTGAATTTGGCTTCTTCATGTTTTTCTAGACTCTTGGGGCATATCATTAGGTTAATTGTGATTATCTCTCTGTCTCCCTCCCTCCCTCTCTCTCCAATGTGAGTGCTTATATGTATAGGCATGTAGTTTCCCTCTGCATGTTACATGTAACTGTTGAAGTATGACTGTTTCTGTAAGCTCATCCGCCCTGCCTGCCTCCTTTGAGTGCGAGAGACAAAGCTATGCTGAGTGAGTAGGCACTTACTTTCAGAATTTGAAACAGTAAAAAAGCAGCATTGGTGTATTGCCTTTAACACTGCCTCTCGGGTTGTGTGAGTGTGTGTGTGTATGCTTGTATATGTGTGTGTGTGTGTGTGTGTGTGTGTGTGTATGTATGTGTATGTGTACATGTGTTAGCTTTAGAAATTGTAGGGTGGTGGGAGGATCTGATTTCATCTTAGACTCTGTGTCAGAAGCTATCAGATGTATGCGAATGAGGTTTGCACAGCTTAGTGAAAATGCTTTATATAACTTTTTGTGGGGAGGGAAAGAGACCATCCCTGTTTTGTTTATGGGGTTCCCTCTCCCATCCCTTCCTCTGCCTGCCCTTTGTAAATAGGACCTGGATTGTCTGTAACGAGCAGACATACATGCACTTAGCAGCGTTCAGATGACATCATGTGCAGAGCAGCAGGGCCCCATTCTCACATCTGTCACGTCACTAGTCACCAGAAGCCTTCAATATAATTACAGCCCAAGTGACAGTTGCACACCCATTATTTCCCACAGGTATAATCAGAGACTAGTTGTGCCACCTTAATTAAAATGGTGTTAGTGTCTCAATTATCAACTCCTGTTAAAGGGCTTTTATTATATAACCGTGAAAGCTTGCTTCAGGCTGGGATCTAACATGTTCATATCAACGTTGGACAGGTGTGATGGAATTAGAAAAGCACTGGGTACAGGTAGTTCTCTCTTATACCCACACTGGAGCCCCCCAGAACATCTGACGACTGACGGAAGATATATAGACACACTGTGCACCTGGCAAGATCTATTCGGGCTTTCTTGGGGAGTTATGCCCTGGAGATCAAAAAGGGGCTTTTAAGTTGGCTTAATATTTAAGAAGTAGGCTATAGCTGGAAATTACCTGTAGCCATTTTGGCAGCAACACACACACACACACACACACACACACACACACACACACACACACA
>NW_026593813.1:0-7757 GCF_907164565.1 Psammomys obesus
TGTAAAATAGTGTTGCCAGCATTATGCTAGGGCTTTTTATTTTTCCATTCCCCCATGTCTCTTCTAGCCTAGAATGGAATCCTTCATTCTATGGGTCTAGTGAGAGTCAATCTCCGTCTCTAGCTGCTTGAGTTGATGGTACTGCTGGGTTAGCACTAACGTCTGTATGACGGAGAGCCGGTCCTTTATAAACTGAACTAGCCGATTTAGGATACAAGGCCCAACTAGTAGAATCAAGAGAATTATGATTAGGGGACCCATAATGGAGGAGATCAGGGTGGTAATCCAGGGGGACCGACTAAACCATCTCTCGTACCAGCTTTGTCCTGACTCAAAGAATTGCTGTCTCTGTCTGAGTCTTTCTCTGAGTTTAGCCGTGTTATCCCTTACCAATCCAGTATGGTCAGCATAAAAGCAGCATTCTTCCTTTAAAGTTGCACATAGTCCTCCTTCTTGTAAGAAGAGGATATCTAGCCCCCTTCTATTCTGCAAGACTACTTCTGAAAGGGAGGTCAAGGATTTTTCCAGAGCACTGACTGATTCTTCTAACGCTTGCAAGTCGGTATGCATGGCCTGTTGTAGTTGTTGGAACTGAGTAGTTTCTACCAGGGCAGCAGAACCAGTCCCTATTCCTGCTGCGATACCCCCGACTGTGAGTCCCCCTAGTATTAAGGCCAAAGGTAAAGATACAGGCTCCCTAGAGTACCGGGTGATCCCCTCAAAATGTTTGTAGACGTATTTAGGTTCATGGTAGACAACTTTAGGCCAGAGCTCAATGAGGACACAAAAGTCAGAGTTCTGGTTGAGAATTAGTGCAGATACGCAGGGCGCTAAGCCGGAGCTGCAAGCCCAATAGGTCCCATTGGGGCCCGTTAGGTAATAGGAGCCCGGGTGGATCCTGGAGGTTGAGTTGCAAATTTTTTGGTGGGTTTTGGGGACTGACCCGATACAGGTTCCCCGGCCAGACACTTCAGATAGAGTTAGCCTATGTTGGGAGGTCGAAGTACAATATGTTGGGGGTGTGGTGTAATTTACAAAGTTCCCCGTTATTGCAACCCCTTCGTAGTAAGGGGGAGTTGGGACCAGGCATAGCCAGCATTCTCGGGTTTTGCTAGGATCAGTATAATTAAGCGTCTGGAAGGCTCCCTGTATTAGACCAAACAGTCTATCACCTGTACTCGATCGGAGAAATTGTGGTGTGGGAATGCCTAGACTGGCTGGGCCCGGAGTTTTGTTAGGGGGCATGGTTGTAGGCGGAATGGGTAATTTTTTAGGTTGGGAGGAGGGGACTCTCAAGTTTGGTAATACCGAGTTAGGCCCGACAGGCACCTTGGGTTTATCAAGAGTCAGCTGGAGGCGCATTATTCCTCCTACGCGGCCTGTTTTCCAGAGGCGCAACCCGAATTCTTTGCCACGCAACCATCCCTCTTTATACTTTTTGCCCTTATCGGTAAAGGTAAGGATGAGCTGATTACAGGGTTTGGGTACAGGACGGGGGTCATCAACATTGAGTGCATACCCACACCTATCATACTTCGGGTCCCTGGTGAGCTGGAGGAGTCCGATTGAGGTTGGTAGCCAGCTGGTGGCGAAATCCTCACGTCCCCACGCGGCGCAATATAAGTCGTTCCTAGTTCCACAATTCTGCAGTCGCCAGGGGCTACTACCCGGGGAAGGGCACATGTAGAAATGTGTTTTTTGGTCGTCTACGATGCGCCTGGCGTAGGACCCGGGTGGCATGGCCTGAGCTAGATCAAAACTTAGTTCAGGGAACCAAGTGTACGGGGGGGGGGGGGCTATTTTGGAAGTTTTGTTAAGAAGGACACCAAATCCAGCAGGACCCAAGTCGAATTTACAGGGATGTGGGGACTGGAGTGTGACAGAGTGAACAGGAAGAGAAAGAATATCAAACCCGGGTGAGTCTTATCTTTAGTGGATTTTGGGTGCGACGGAGTTTCCATGAGGAGGCTGGAGTCTGATCTTGTTCTGCGTCGTGATGGGCCGCCTTGACATGGGAGGCGTGCACCCACGCTGTGATACCGTCGACCTTGAGCGCCGTCGGGGTTGTTAACAACACAGTATAGGGTCCTTTCCAGCGGGGTTCCAAGTTTCTGGTTTGATGTCGACGGACCCAAACTGTGTCTCCGATCTGGAACGGATGCGGCACCACCGGTCGGTTCAGTTGTTCCTGGTATGCAGCGGCGATGGGCTCCCAGACTTCTTTCTGGACAATCTGCAGTGCCTGCAAATGGGCTTTTAGAGAGGGGCTATCAGCAAATGAAGCTACACAGGGATCAAAGAAGTTAACGACCGGTGGTGGGGCTCCATACAGGATCTCGAAAGGAGTGAGTCCATGGGGGCCTGGGGTGTTCCGGGCCCGATATAGGGCCAGTGGGAGGAGGACCACCCAGTCTCTAGAGCCAGTTGCCAGTGTTAATTTAGATAAGGTCTCCTTGATAGTTCTATTCATTCGTTCTACCTGCCCTGAGCTCTGGGGACGGTATGCACAATGTAATTTCCAATTGATCCCCAATAGTTTGGCCACTAACTGACTTACCTGGGAGACGAAGGCAGGGCCATTGTCAGAGCCCAACACCTGGGGCATGCCATACCTGGGGAAGATTTCTTCCAGAAGCTTTTTGGCGACTACTTTGGCAGTTTCATGTTTGGTGGGGTAGGCTTCTACCCATCCCGAGAAGGTGTCCACAAATACCAGCAAGAACCGATATCCATAGAGTCCAGGTTTTACCTCTGTGAAGTCAATCTCCCAGTGGGTGCCGGGGCGATGTCCCCGGATCCTGGTCCCTGGGCCTATCCTATGGCGTCCTGCATTCACTTGGGCGCATGCTGTGCACTCTTTAGCCACTTGCTGTAGAATTTTATCCCTCCCCAGCAAATAGTGGGAGCTTTCCTCCCTTTCTAGGAGGGTTTTCATTTTTCTGGAGCTAAGGTGAGTCAGTCTGTGGAGGTATTCAATCAGGTTACGAGTCTGTTGCAGGGGCCACACAGGTTTTTCTTTGAAAGTCCAGAGTCTTAGCATGGGATTGTAAGTGGCCCCCATTTCTTTTAGGAGGTCCCGATCTTCCTCACTATAGTGGAAGGGGGGTTCCTGAATGGAGGGGACCTCTGCCTCGGCCGGCTCTATAGCCAGGAGCTGGGAGGTATCTGAGCTTTCTTGTCTCGCCGCTTCTCGGGCAGTTGCGTCCGCCAAGCGGTTGCCCCTGGCTTCTCGGCTGTCTCCCTTTTGGTGGCCGGGACAATGGATGATACTCAGTTTTGAGGGTAAAAACAAAGCTTTAAGCAGGGCCAATATTTCAGCTTTATTTTTGATCTGTTTTCCTTCCGAGGTAAGCAACCCTCTTCTCCGATATATTTCCCCATGGATGTGGGCAGTGGCAAAGGCATAGCGGCTATCGGTATAAACATTGAGCTTCTTACCTTCTGCCATCCGGAGGGCCTGAGTTAGGGCGACGAGCTCAGCCCGCTGTGCCGAAGTGCCAGGTGGTAGGGCCTCAGCCCAAATTACCTCAGTCTCGGTGGTGACTGCGGCCCCCGCTTTCCGCTCTCCGTTGTCCAGAAAGCTGCTCCCGTCTGTGTACCAGGTGAAGTCGGCGTCGGGGAGGGGCTGGTCGGTCAGGTCGGGTCGGGTACCATGTACTTCTGCAAGTATCTGGAGGCAGTCATGAGTTTCTGGACCCTCCGGTAGGGGAAGCAGTGATGCCGGGTTGAGAGCTACTATAGGGCCAAAGTATACTCGATCAGTGTCCAGTAGTAGGGCCTGGTAGTGGGTCATGCGGGCATTGGAAAGCCATCGGCCCGGAGGTTGTTTGACCAGGGCTTCCACTGCATGAGGAGCCAAAATTGTTATTGGCTGTCCCATAGTCAGCTTGCCAGAGTCTTTAATCAAGAGGGCAATTGCTGCCACCATCCTCAGACAGGGTGGCCATCCCGAGGCTACCGGGTCAAGTTTCTTGGACAGGTAGGCTATCGGACGCCTCCATGGTCCCAGTTTTTGAGCCAGGACTCCTTTAGCATATCCCTGTTTTTCGTCTACAAACAGCTCAAAGGGCTTGTTTAAGTCCGGAAGCCCCAACGCGGGGGAGGTTAGCAGGGCCTCTTTTATGGCAGCATAGGCTCTCTGCTGCTCATCTCCCCACGTAAAGAGAGTCCCTTGCTTGGTGAGTGGGTAAAGTGGCGCAGCCATTTCTGCGAACCCTGGAATCCAGAGGCGACAGAACCCCGCCGTACCCAGGAACTCTCTTAGTTGTTTCGGGCTTTTGGGCACCGGAATTTTTAGGATTGTCTGTTTCCGCGCCTCTGTCAACCATCTTTGTCCATCTCTGATTTGGTAACCCAGGTATGTAACCCGCCTCTGGCATAATTGGGCCTTTTTGGCTGAGGCCCGGTATCCTAGAGTTCCTAAAGTCCTCAAGAGGGCCTCTGTTCCCTCCTGACATTTTTCCTCAGTTTCCGCAGCCAGGAGGAGGTCATCAACATATTGGAGCAAGATTAAAGCAGGGTAGTGAACTCTAAAATCGGCCAGGTCCCGGTGCAACGCCTCGTCAAATAGGGTGGGGCTGTTTTTGAACCCCTGTGGGAGTCTAGTCCAAGTGAGCTGACCCGATACTCCCAATTCTGGGTCCTTCCACTCGAAGGCAAAGATAGGTTGACTCTGAGGGTGGAGCCTCAAGCAAAAGAATGCATCCTTAAGGTCTAATACCGTATACCAGGTGTACGTCGGAGGAAGCCCAGTCAACAAATTGTACGGGTTAGGAACTGTAGGATGTATATCCTCCACCCTTTTATTGACTTCTCTCAAGTCCTGCACTGGGCGGTAGTCTCCTGTCCCTGGCTTTTTGACCGGAAGGAGAGGCGTATTCCAGGGGGATTGGCAAGGCACCAGGATGCCCTGATTTAAAAGCCTCCGAATGTGGGGCCTAATTCCTTGGTAAGCTTCATGCGACATCGGGTATTGCTTAATGGAAACAGGAGTTGCCGATGCCTTTAGAGTGATTACCAGGGGCGGTTGGTGGGTTGCGAGACCCACTCCCCCTGTTTCTGCCCAGGTTAAAGGGAATTTTTCTAACCAAACAGTTATTTCTTGCGGCCGAGGCCTTTCAGATTCGTGAAGCCGGTATTCGTCCTCCAGATCTATGGTTAACACATGTAAAGGCTGTCCCTGAGGCCCAGTAATGTGGGCCTTAGTCCCTTCAAAGTGGATTTGTGCCCTAAGTTTCATTAATAGATCTCTCCCCAACAGAGGATAAGGGCAATCAGGAACGTGTAAAAAAGAGTGAGTCACCTTACCGGTGGCGAGTTGTACTCTTCTTTCAGTTGTCCAACGGTATCTTTTCCCTCCGATGGCTCTTTGAACCCACGCCGATTTGTCAGTCAGGGGTCCCGGTGTGGTAGTGAGCACCGAATGTTGGGCTCCGGTGTCCACCAGGAAGGTGACGGGTTGCCCCCCCCCCACATTAAGGGTTATCCTGGGTTCAGGGGGAGGCTCCTGACCCCGACTCCCCTAATCCTCCAGGTTTAGCAGGGTGGCCTGGGGCTTAGGCTTCCGTGGCCCTTTTGGTCTCTTTGGGCAGTCTCGAACCCAGTGCCCTTTTCCCTTGCAGTAGGCGCACTGATCTCTGTCTATCCGAGGACCCTTGCAGTCTCCCAGGTCCTGTCTATTCTATCTCTGCCCTGTCACTACAGTGGCCAGCAATTTGCTAAATTCCCTATTTCTCTTGCGGTCTCTAACGTTTTCTCTCTCCTCTGCTTCTCTTTTTAACCTTTCGTCTCTCTCTTCTTGAGTCTCTCTCTTGTTGAAAATCCGCTCCGCCTCCTTTAGCAAATCCTGGATTGTACTTTCCCTTAAGTTTTCGAGCCTCTCTAATTTTTTTCTGATATCCGGGGCAGACTGCCAGATGAAGGACATGGCCATATTGGTAGCCTGGTTAGGGTCCTCTGGATCATAGGGGGTGTACACACGATAGGCTTCCTTTAGTCGTTCGAGGAAGGCGGAGGGAGACTCCTCTGACCCTTGGGTCACTAACTTAACCTGGGCCAAATTAGTGGGGCGCTTTGCTGCCCCATGGAGACCCGCTATCAGCAACTGGCGATAGAGACGTAAGTGATTCCTACCGTCCTCCGTGGCGAAGTCCCATTCAGGTCGCTCCAAGGGGAAGGCATCGTTGATCTCGTTTGGCAACTGAGTAGGCTGCCCGTTAGCCCCCGGGACGTTCTTACGGGCTTCCAAAAGGACTCGTTGCTTTTCCTTGGTGGTCAGGAGGGCCTGTAACAGCTGCTGACAATCGTCCCAGGTGGGCTGGTGGGTTACTAAAATGGACTCGATTAAAGCGGTGAGTCTAGAAGGGTCCCTAGAGAAAGGGGGGTTATTATTTTTCCAGTTATATAGATCCGAAGCGGAAAAAGGCCAGTATTGGAGCTGGCCGTTAGGCCCCGCTCGTAATGGGAGAGCCTGAGATGTGGAATCCGGAGGGGCCTCTCGGCGCCCTCTCAATCGCCCTGCTACCAGGGAAGGAGCTGGTTCCTCCTGAGGTCCAGCCGCTGCGGCTTCTCCCGGCTCTTGGTCGGGGTCTGGGTCCCTATAGGGGGGAGGTTCTTCAGTCAGCAGATCCAACAAGGAGCCGTCGTCTGCTGGCAGTACCGGGGGCATCGGCGTCTTTTTGCCCCCCGGATTACGTCCTTGGGCCTGCTTTGTTACAGCTGGATAGAGGGCAGACTTAGAGGGTGTGGGGACCAACGGAGGAGGTAGGGCAGGGGCAGAGGGAACTGCAGGGGGAACAGCAGGGGGGCTGGGAGTGACAAACGGCTTGACCCATGAGGGTGGTTCCCGGGCCAGGGCTTCCCAAGTAACAATGTAGGGTATCTGGTCCGGGTGGCCGTGTGGCCCTGAATCCATGACTTTCGCCTTAACCTGCAAAATAATGTCTAGGTTAAAGGTGCCATCTCCTGGCCAGCCGACATTAAATGTCGGCCATTCTGAGGAGCAGAAGGTGTCCCACTTTCTCTTCCGGATCTCTACAGAGTGGTTATGAGCGATGTCTCGGGTATCCTTCCAGTGCTGTAGAGTGAGGCTTAAGGGGGTAGTTAGAGACTGTCCCATGGTTTCAAAAAGACTAACACCAAACATGAATCCAACGAACAATAGACAGACAGTAACACAAACGCAGCGCGCGGCACGACTCTGGCGCCAAACCGAAAGCAAAACTTCAGATGGGGACTGCGAAGAGGGTCCGGATCCCTCGTACCCCAGGAGAACCACGTATCCCTCGGACAAGGGCTTCGCCCCGAAAAGTCCAGATTGGGACGTGTTCTCAGACAGGCGGGCTCCGAAAAATCGGGCCCCAGACACTCGTGGAATGTCTTCCAGAGTTGCGGGAGAGAAGTTTAGGCTCGTCAGCCTCTTCTCTTTCCGCCTAATACGGAGCGACTCAGCTGAATCGTACAAATTTTGAGAGATAGAACAGGCAAACACGTGACGGAATGAAGACAACAAAAGACACTCTGCTGGCCAGCTTACCTCCCGATGGGTCGGTGGTCCTTGGGCGGGGGTCTCAGATCTCGGTGGGACCTCCAAATGAAAGACTCTGGGGAGAGCCTCTCTAGACGGGGAGACCCCGCTTCCCAAGAATCAGCGAGACCAGCCTTCGGATGCAAGCCGCAAGAGGTTTATTTCGATACACGGGTACCCGGGGTGACAAAGCCTTTCAGAAGACCTGCGCGCCCCTCGGTTGGGGTAACGG
>NW_026593814.1:0-17927 GCF_907164565.1 Psammomys obesus
CATAAACTCCTTTTGGGCATACACAGTAACATTCCCAGATAGCAGAGTTTGAGATGTAAAAATCTTCAGAAGGATTCTTACATGTGTCCTCGTTAGTGTTGCCAAGGAGACACAGAGTAGATCATCTCAATATCAATTGGGTTATTATCTTCATCATGTTAGTCTGCATGCCTGTCTGTTGGGGTGTGTCTTGATTGTTAATTGTTGCAGGACTGTTTGTCTAACTGTGAGTGACATCATCTCTACGTAGGTGGTCGTATGTTGGGTAAGGAAGCTAGCTAAGCATGAACCTCTGAGCCAACCAGAGGAGCTCTGGGAGTGAGGCAGAAAGCAGTATTTCTTCACCATGGAATTGCTCCAGATTCTTGCCTTGAGTTCCTTTTCTCAGTCATTGGTCCTGATCTGAAATGTAAACCACATAAACTTTTTTTCATAATTGCTTCTAGTCAGGATGTTTTTGCACAGCAAAGAAAGGAAAATAAAAGATAATGCACCACAGGCTCTCAGAATCAAGACAGGGATACATCTCTATGGGCCTTTCTGTTTGCCCACAAGCTACTCCCTAGTAAGATGTGTCTCTCTTTGCCTGGCCTTCTTGCATACACACATCTGTATATCCTCCTCATTTATGAAAAAGCAAATACATGCTTTTGTAACGGCCTGTCAAATTATTTAAAACCTCTATTCTTTGACATTTTCTCTCCCTCTGGTGACTTAACTGTCTTTTTCACCTGAAGTATTTCTTTTTTTTAATTTTTTTATTTTTTATTAATTACACTTTATTCATTTTGTATTGCCCCTAAGATGCTCCCTCCTCCCCTGCCGATCCCACCCTCCCTCCCCTTTCTACATGCATGCCACTCCCCAAGTCCACTGATAGGGGAGGTTCTCCTCTTCTTTCTGATCTTAGTCTATGAGTTCTCATCAAAAGTGGCTGCATTGTCCTCTACTGTGGCCTGGTAAGGCTGCTCCCCCCTCAGGGGGAAGTGATCAATGAGCAGGCCAATCAGATTATGTCAGAGGCAGTCCCTCTTCCCATTACTATGGAACCCACTTGGACACTGAACTGCCATGGGCTACACCTGTGCAGGGGTTCCAGGTCATCTCCACGAATAGTCCTTGGTTGGAGTATGATTTTCTGGGAAGTTCCCTGTGTTCAAATTATCTTGTTCTGTTGCTCTCCTTGTGGAGTTCCCGTCCCCTCCAGCTCTTACTATTTCCCACTTCTTATATAGAATTCCATTCACTCTGCCCATCAGTTGGCCATCAGGCTCAGCATCTGCTAAGACAAGCAGATTAGGGCCATCTGTGAAGAAATACGGGAAGATGCAGCCAAACAGCTTGTGGCCTTCAGAGAAGAAATAATTAAATCACTGAAAGAAATCAAAGAGACAGAGTTGAAGGAACTAAAAGAAAAAGAGGAAAATACAAGCAGACAGGTGAAGGAAGTAAACAAAACAACTCAAGACCTGAAGATAGAACTAGAAAAATTAAAGAAAACACAAATGGAGGAAATAATGGAGAGGAAGAATTTAGGGAAGAAAACAGGAACTACAGAGGTAAGCATAACCAACAGAATACAAGAAATGGAAGAAAGAATCTCAGGTGTAGATGATACAATGGAAGAAATCGATGTATCTGTCAAAGAAAATGTTAAATCCAAAAAATTCCTGACACAGACCGTCCAAGAAATCCAAGACAATATGAAAAGAGAAAACCTAAGAACAATAGGAATAGAGGAAAAAGAAGACTCCCTTCTCCAAGGCCCAGAAAATATTTTCAACAAAATTATTGAAGAAAATTTCCCCAAGTTAAAGGAGAAGCCAATAAGGATACATGAGGCCTACAGAACACCCAACAAATTTGACCAGAAAAGAAAATCCTACCGCCACATAATAATCAAAACAGTAAGTATACAGAACAAAGAAAAAATACTAAAAGCTGCAAGGGAAAAAGGCCAAGTAACATATAACAGCAAACCCATTAGAATTACACCTGACTTTTCAACAGAAACCATGAAAGCCAGAAGGGCCTGGACAGATATCATGCAGACCCTAAGAGAACACAGATGTCAACCCAGGCTACTATACCCTGCAAAACTCTCAGTCCTCATAGACGGAGAAGTATTTCTTACTAGCTTTCAAAGTTCTTTTTTCTCTCTATATAAAAATTATTATTCCTTAATTAAAATACAATAACATTTTCTTCCACTTCTTCCCTCTAAGATATATCCTCTCATGTTCTCTCTAAAACATCCTTCCCCAAAACATCACTTCTTTTTTGAGTATTTGTATTTTTGATTTGAACTAAATCTGCAGAGCTCTATATCTATGTCTATATCTGTATGCATGTATGTATGCATGCATCTATCTTTCTGTCTGTCTGTCTCTATCTATTTATCTATCTATTTTTCTCTGTGTCTGTCTCTTTGTCTGTCTGTCTATCTATCTATTTATCTATCTATTTTTCTCTGTGTCTGTCTCTTTGTCTGTCTGTCTATCTATCTATCTATCTATCTATCTATCTATCTATCTATCTATCTGCCTGCTAAGCCCTGTTAGTGTTGCTTGTATATTTATTACTTCAGGGCTGCTCAGCTATGCACATGATACCTCAACAATATGACTGCCTATGCAAGACCTGTGCAATGGCAAAAACATTAGTCATACTTAAATGGAAGTGGGAAACCTCATGGAGCTCCTGCTCCTAGACCAAGAACTACAGGCAACTAATGACTGCTGATAGAATGACAATTAGTATTTTTCCAGGGATGAGCCTCTTAATTGGCCTCCTAATGCTAAATGGTCAGGCAAAGTTCTTCTTTTTGAAGAAATACTTCCCTGAAATTTTGTTTAATCTGAATATTTTCTAGTTCAAGTTCTGTAAGTCCTCAACTAGTGTCTTAGTTTAGTGGAAAGCCTCACACTTAGCAAAGTGATCAATGACAGCTTACAGAACAATAGAGTTGGAAAATTAGTTAATGCGTATAAATATTAAGGACAGAGACATTTTTTCAGTCTTAGAGAGAATTTTAAAATAAGTAGAAATTTAAAATAAAGATGGTAGTGCACTTTATGCAGTGACTTTCCAGAAAATGTGGAATTAGGGTGAGCTCTCTCCTGGGAGTTCATGGGTAAATCAGGCAAGAATTCTGTGTTCCTGGAAATGTCCTATCTCTAATATGATCTTCAGATCTGTAACATTAGGTGATTAGTTCAAGTACAGATCACAAAAGGAGGACAGTGCACCTGCCACAGGGAGGTTCATGAGGAAACATTTGAGAATATCCATGCCTTTGTACATATTGAGTAAGTCACTCTATTCTGTCCACTTAAAAAATAATTCCTGGAAATGGATGAGCAGTTCATGATCAAACAAAATAGAATCACGTTGATTTTTAAAAAAATGGCAAACAAGGAAATTATGATAGTTGAATGCGAAGTTGTAAAAAGAGTTTATTGTTTTTGCTGTTCATGGAAAACTTAATGGATGCCAAGAAAAGCACAGTGGTTGGATAAATTTCTTTTCCTGTGGATTCTTTGAAAGATATCTCTCTTGGAAGATGACTATGTTTTACCTGTTCACTATAAGTATCTCCATTTCTTTATTCTCCTACTTGGTCTTCAGTCTGTTGATTTCTCTCCTGTCCCTTACTCCTTCACTGTAAAGTTTACTAGACTATATAGCAACTTCATCCATGGAGAAACATAACAGTGCTTACACATATGTCTAGATTTTCATGTGAGAGAACAGGACATTCACAAATAATAAAAAAAATGATAAACTGGGTAAACTCAAAATTAAGAACTGTATTTATCAATGGATAAGGAAAATGGGACACATTTACAAATGGAATAGTACTCAGCTATTAAAAACAAAGACATCATGGAATTTTCAGGCAAATGATTGGAGCTAGAAAACATCAGCCTGAGTAAGGTAACCCAGCCCCAGAAAGACACACATGGTATGTATTCACTTAGAAGTGGATATTAGCCATAAAGTACGGGACAACCCAAAGAAGCCAAGGAAGGCCCAAGGGAAGATGCTGAATCTTAGAACAGGAAATAAAATAAACATCTGAAGTAGGCAGAGGGAGGGGACTGGGTAGGAGAGAGGTGGGAAGGCTAGTAGGGGTAGGGGTCAAGTGTGGGGAGGACTGGGAGAGAGAATATAAATTGGTGGTTGGTATTTCTGGGACAGGAGAGGCTCCCTGAAGTCTATGGGAGTGACCCTAGCTGAGAGTTCTAGCAACAGGGTTTATGCAGCCTGATGTGCCCACCTCCTGGAGCCAAGTGAGACTTCCAGGGGAAGAAAGGGGACACCAACCCACACATAAAACCTTCAAATCAAAATTTGTCCTGTGTACAAGTAGGGCAGAGACAAGGATGGAGCAGAGAATTACAGACCAAGACTGGTCCAACTTGAGATCCCATGGGAGTGAGCCAACCCCTGTCACGATTAATGATCCTCTGCTATGATTGCAGACAGGAACCTAGCATAACTGTCTTCTGAGAGGCTTCATCTAGCAGCAGTTGAAAACATGCAGAGACCCACTGTCAAACAATAGGCCAAGCTCATGGAGTTCTGTGGAAGAGTGAGAGGAAGGATAGAGGGAGCTAAAGGGCTCAAACACACCATTAGAAAACCTACAGAGCTACATCTGGGCAGGCATTCTAGGTTATCTCCATGCATGGTACTTGGTTGGAGTATGAGTCTCTGGGAAGATCCCTGTGTTCAAATTTTCTGGTTCTGTTCCTCTCCTTGTGGAGTTCCTGTCCTCTCCAGATCTTACTGTTTCCCACTTCTTACATAAGATTCCATGCACTCTGCCCAACACTTGGCTATTAGTCTCAGCTTCTGCTTTGATACTCTTCAGGGCAGAACCTTTTAGAGGCCCCCTGTGGCAGGTTCCTAAGAGGGACTGCCCCTGACATAATCTGATTGGCCTACTCTTTGATCACCTCTCCCTGAGGAGGGAGCAGCCTTACCAGACCACAGAAGATGACAATGCAGCCACTCCTGATGAGATGTGATAGACTAAGATCAGAAGGAAGGAGAGGAGGACCTCCCCCATCAGTGGACTTGGGGAGGGGCATGGGTGAAGAAAGGGGAGGAAGGGTTGGATCGGGAGGAGAGGAAGGAGGGGCTTATGGGGGATACAAAGTGAATAAAGTGTAATTAATAAAAGTAAAAAAAAAAAACCAAGAATAAAACCTACAGAGAAAAATAACCTAGGCCCATGGGGTCCACCAACCAAAGAGCATGCATGGGCTGGATCTAGACCCCCTACACATATGTAACAGATGTGCATCATGGTCAATCTATAAATTATCTAACAATGGGAGTAGGGGATATCTCTGAATCTGTAGCCTGCCACTGGCTCCATTCCCCCTAGCTGGGCTGCCTTGTCAGGTCCTAGTGGGAGAGGAAGCCTTTAGTCCTGCTGCTTCTTCAGCAGCCAGGGCGGGCTGATAATTCCTAGGGGCCTCTCCTCTGAGAAAAAGAAGAGGGGGAAATGGAAGGAGGGAGAGGGCTTTGATCAAGTTTCAAGGAGATTAAATCAGTAAATAAACAAAAAAGAACAGTCTTCATCATTAAAATAGAAAGCTTAAAAGGCAAGTCACATAGTAGAACTATAGCAGTTAAACTGCTTTTGAAAACTGACCTTTGATAAACTTCTTGAAAAAGTACAAGAAAAAAATACTGCTTAAAGTCTCAGCAATAGCACTACAGTTATGAGCACTGGTGTTCTTCCAAAGGATGAATATGTTCAATTCCCAGCACCTTCATTGCAACATGCAACCATATGAAACTTTAGTTTCAGAGTATCTGATGCTTTTTATGGCCTTCTTGCACATCACACATGTATGGGTCACAGAAATGCATTTATTTAAAACTCCAATACGCATAAAATTAAAGTAAAAAAATAATCCAGTTGTTTCAAGTCCCAGAGTTCCATCTGCTGGTCACTGTGCAGATCCTGCTGTGCAGCTTGAAAAGACGCTCAAGTATACAAAAACATTTGTTCAACCATGTTTGTTGCAACTTTATTTGTAATAGTCAGAAGCCGGAAAAAGCTCAAATGCTCCTCACTTGAGGAATGGATACAGAAATTGTGGTACATCTGCACAATGGAATACTACTCAGCGATTAAAAAAACAAGGAACTCATGAAATTTTCAGATAAATGGCGGGAAGTGGAAAATATCATGCTAAATGAGGTATCCCAGAAGCAGAAAGAAATACAGGGCATATACACACTCATAAATGGATATTAGACATATAAAATAGGATAAACTATAAATATGTACACTTAAGCAAGCTCCTCAAGAAGGAGGACTCTGGCTAAGATGCTCAATCCCCATTCAGAAAGGCAAAGATGATGGACATTAGAGAAGGGAGAAAACAGGGAACAGGAAAGGAGCCTACCACAGAAGACCTTTGAAAGACTCTACCCTGCAGGGTATCAAGGCAGAGGCTGAGACTCAAAGCCAAACTTTGGGGAGAGTGCAGGGAATCTTATGAAAGAAGTGGGAGATAGTAAGGAAGAGGACAGGAAGCTCCATAAGGAGAGCAACAGATCCTAATAATCTGGGTACAGGGGTCTTTTCTGAGACTGATACTTGAGCAAAGGACCACTCATGGGGATGGCCTGGAACTCCTGCAGAGAGGTAGTCAATGGCAGTTCAGTGTCCAAGTGGGTTCCATAATGGGGACAGGAACTGTCTCTGATAGGAACTGATTGGCCTGCTCTTTGATCACCTACCCCTGATGGGGGTGCAGCCTTACCAGTCCATAGAGGAAGACAATGCATCCACTCCTGATGAGACTGATAGGCTAGGATCAGAGGGAAGGGGAGGAGGACCTCCCTTATCAGTGGACTCTGAAAGGGACACAGATGGGGAAGAGGGAGGGAAGGTGGGATTCCTTATTCCAGACTGTTGTCATTCTAATAAATAGTAAAGTTATGTCATGTTATTAGTTTGATTTGTGTTTTTCTTATGGAATATGATGTGACCATGTTTCATATGCTCATTTGCCATCTCTGTGTGTCTGTGTGTGTTTGAATGTGTGTGTGTGTGTGTGTGTTGCTGAGGTGCATGTAGAGCTGTGTGGTTCATTTCTTTCTTTTTTTTTAATTTTATTTTTTTCTTATCAGTTACATCTTATTAACTCTGTATCCCAGCCGTGTCCCGATCTCTCATTCCCTCCCAGTCCCTCCCTCCCTCCCTCATCTCCACCATGCCCCTTGCCAAGTCCACTGATAGGGGGAACCTCCTCCCCATTCATCTGATCCTGTTTTATCAGGTATCTTCAGGACTGGCTGCAAAGCTCTCCTCTGTGGCCTAACAGGACTGCTCCTCCCTTGGGGGGTGGGGAGGCCAAAGAACTAGTCATTGAGTTCCTGTTAGAAATAGTCCTTGTTCCCCTCACTATGGGAAACCAATTGGTTACTGAGTTACCACAGGCTACATCTGAGCAGAGGTTCTAGGTTACATTCATACATGGTCCTTGGTTGCATGTCAGTCTCAGAAAAGACCCTGTGCCCAGATATATTTGGTCCTTGTGGAGCTCCTATCCTTTCCTCATCAGACTAACTCCCCTTCTTTCTTATGATTCCATGTACTCTGCCAAAGGTTTGGTCATGAGTCTTTGCTTTGAAAACACTGCTAGTTTTTCAAATGCGCTCAGTAGACTCCTGTCAATGTTTAATGTGCATCCCATCTGTCTTTCAAAACGAGGATTGATAATCTTACCCCATGTTCACTCTCTTGATTATCTTTTTTAGGTGTATAGATTTCATTATGTTTATCATATCTTATAGGTATATATAAGTGAGTATATACCGTGTTTGTCTTTCTCCTTCTGGGATATTTCACTCAGGATGATCTTTTCTAGGTCCCACCATTTGCCTGCAAATTTCATGATTTCCTCCTTTTTGATTGCTGAGTAGTATTCCATTGTGTAAAAATACCACAATTTCTGTACCCATTCCTCCGTTGATGGACATCTGGGTTGTTTCCAGGTTCTGGCTATTACAAATAAAGCTGCTATAAACATGGTTAAGCAAATATCTCTTTTGTGTACTTGAGCAAACTTTGGGTATATACCTAGGAGTGGTATAGCTGGGTCTTGAGGAAGCACTATTCCTAATTGTCTTAGAAAGCTCCAGATAGATTTCCAGAGTGGTTGAACCAGTTTACATTCCCACCAGCAGTGGAGGAGGGTTCCTCTTTCTCCACAACCTCTCCAGCATGTGTTGTCCCTTGAGTTTTTCATTTTGGCCATTCTGATGGGTGTAAGGTGATATCTCAGGGTCGTTTTGATTTGCATTTCCCTGATGGCTAATGAGGATGAGCATTTCTTTAAGTGTTTCTCTGCCATTCGATATTCCTCTGTCGAGAATTCTCTGTTTAGCTCTGTTCCCCATTTTAAATTGGATTACTTTGTTTGCTGCTTTTCAGCTTCTTTAGTTCTTTGTATATACTCGATATTCGTCCTCTGTCAGATAAAGGGTTAGTGAAGATTCTTTCCCAATCTGTAGGCAGGCGTTTTGTTTTGATGACAGTGTCCTTTGCTTTACAGAAACTTTTCAGTTTCATGAGGTCCCATTTATTGACTGTTGCTCTTAGAGCCTGTGCTATTGGTGTTCTGTTCAGGAAGCTGTCTCCTGTGCCAGTGAGTTCTAGGCTGTTCCCCACTTTTTCTTCTAACAGATTTAGAGTATCTGGTTTTATATTGAGGTCTTTGATCCACTTGGACTTTAGTTTTGTGCAGGGTGATAAATATAGATCTATTTTCATTTTTCTGCATGTGGACATCCAATTGGACCAGCACCATTTGTTGAAGATGCTGTCTTTTTTCCATTCAATGGTTTTGGCTTCTTTGTCAAAAATCAAGTATTCATAGGTGTGTGGGTTTATTTCTGGGTCATCTATGCAGTTCCATTGATCCTCCTTTCTGTTTTTATGCCAATACCATGCAGTTTTTATTACTATTGCTCTGTAGTACAACTTGAGATCAGGGATGGAGATACCTCCAGATGATCTGTTGTTGTACAGGATTGTTTTGGAGATTCTGGGTTTTTTGTTTCTCCATATGAAGCTGAGAATCTTTTTTTCAAGGTCTGTAAAGAATTGAGTTGGTATTTTGATGGGAATTGCATTGAATCTGTAGATTGCTTTTGGCAGGATGGCCATTTTCACAATGTTAATCCTACCAATCCATGAGCACGGGAGATCTTTCCATCTTCTGAGATCTTCTTCAATTTCTTTCTTCAGAGACTTGAACTTTTTCTCAAAAAGGTCTTTCACTTGCTTGGTTAGTGTCACCCCAAGGTACTTTATGTGGTTAGTGGCTATTGTGAAGGGTGTTGTTTCCCTAATTTCTTTCTCGGCCATTTTGTCTTTGGTATACAGGAGGGCTTCTGATTTTTTCGAGTTGATTTTGTATCCTGCCACTTTGCTGAAGGTGTTTATCAACTGGAGGAGTTCTCTGGTTGAATTTTTGGGGTCGCTCATATATACTAGCATATCATCTGCGAATAGTGACACTTTGACCTCTTCCTTTCCGATCTGTATCCCCTTGATCTCCTTTAGTTGTCTTATTGCTCTGGCTAGGACTTCAAGTACTATATTGAAGAGGTAGGGAGAGAGTGGGCAGCCTTGTCTTGTCCCTGATTTCAGTGGGATTGATTTAAGCTTCTCTCCATTGAGTTTGATGTTGGCTATAGGCTTGCTGTATATTGCCTTTACTATGTTTAGATATGTGCCTTGTATTCCTGATCTCTCCAAGACTTTAAACATGAATGGGTGTTGGACTTTGTCAAATGCTTTTTCAGCATCTAAGGAGATGATCATGTGGTTTTTCTCCTTCAGTTTGTTTATGTGGTGGATTACATTGATGGATTTCCGTATGTTGAACCACCCTTGCATGCCTGGGATGAAGCCTACTTGGTCGTGGTGGATGATATCTTTGATGTGTTCTTGGATTCGGTTTGCAAGTATTTTATTGAGTATTTTTGCGTCAATGTTCATAAGAGAGATAGGTCTGAAGTTCTCTTTTTTTGTTGGGTCTTTGTGTGGTTTAGGTATCAGGGTGACTGTTGCTTCATAGAATGAATTTGGTAATGTACCTTCTGTTTCTATTTTGTGGAATAGTTTGAGGAGAATTGGTGTGAGCACTTCTTTGAAGGTCTGGTAGAATTCCGTGCTGAAACCATCTGGCCCAGAGCTTTTCTTGGAGGGGAGACTGTGAATGACTGCTTCAATTTCCTTGGGGGATATTGGGCTGTTCAGTCTTTCTACCTGATCTTGACTTAATGTTGGAAGATGGAATCTATCAAGAAAATTGTCCATTTCATTTAGATTTTCAAATTTTGTGGCATATAGGCTTTTGTAGTATGACCTAATGTTTGAATTTCCTCTGTGTCTGTAGTTATGTCACCCTTTTCATCTCTGATTTTGTTGATTTGGATAGATTCTCTCTGCTTTTTAGTTATTTTGGCTAAGGGTTTGTCTATCTTGTTGATTTTCTCAAAGAACCAGCTTTTTGTTTCATTGATTCTTTGAATAGTTTTATTTGTTTCTAATTGATTGATTTCAGCCCTGAGTTTGATTATTTCCAGCCGTCTGCTCCTCTTGGGTGTATCTGCTTATTTTTTTTCTAGGGTTTTCAGTTGGGCCATTAAGTTGTTTGTATGTGATGTTACAAATTTCCTCTTGCAGGCACTTAGTGCTATAAATTTTCCCCTGAGCACTGCTTTCAATGTGTCCCATAAATTTGGGTATGTTGTGCCTTCATTTTCATCGAATTCTAGGAAGTCTTTAATTTCTTTCTTTATTTCTTCCTTAACCCAGCTGTTGTTGAGTAACAGGTTGTTCAGTTTCCATGTGCGTGTAGGCTGTTTGTTATTTCTGTTGTTGTTGAGGTCCAGCTTAAGTCCATGGTGGTCAGATAGAATACAAGGGATTATTTCAATCTTTTTGTATCTGTTGAGGCTTGCTTTATGACCAATTATATGGTCTATTTTGGAGAAGGTTCCATGTGGTGCTGAAAAGAAGGTATACTCTTTTGAGTTTGGATGAAAAGATCTGTAGACGTCTATTAGGTCCATTTGATTTAGGGTCTCTGTAAGTGTTTTTATTTACCTATTTGTTTTCTGTCTAGTTGACCTGTCCTTTGGTGAGAGTGGAGTGTTGAAGTCTCCCACTATTAGGGTATTAGGATCAATGTGTGATTTAAGCTTTAATATTGATTCATTTACGAATGTAGGTGCTCTTGTATTTGGGGCATAGATATTCAAAATTGTTATGTCCTCTTGGTGGATTTTTCCTTTGATGAGAATATAGTGGCCCTCCTTATCTTTTTTGATTAACTTGGGTTGAAAGTCTATTTTATTAGATAGTAGGATGGCTACTCCCGCTTGTTTTCTGGAACCATTTGCTTGAAAGACATTTTTCCAGCCCTTTACTCTGAGGTAGTGTTTATCTTTGTTGCATAGGTGTGTTTCTTGGATGCAACAGAATGTTGGATCCTGTTTCCGCAACCATTCTGTTAGTCTGTGTCTTTTAATTGGGGAGTTGAGTCCGTTGATGTTGATAGAAACTAGTGACCAACAGTTGTTACTTATTTCAGATGTGGTGTTGGTGGTGTCACTGAGTTTCATTGCTTGTCTTCTTTTGGTTTTTTTGTTGTGTAGTTATCTATTTCCTCTGTTTCCTTAGATGTAGTTGTTTTCTTTGGTTTGGAGTTTCCCTTCTAGTAACTTCTGTAAAGCTGGGTTACTATGTAGATATTGTTTAAATTTGGTTTTGTCTTGGAATATCTTGAATTCTCCGTCTATGTTGATTGAAAGTTTTGCTGGGTATAGTAGTCTGGGTTGGAATCTGTGGTCCCTTAAGCACTGTATGATTTCTGTCCAGGCCCTTCTGGCTTTCATAGTTTCTGTTGAGAAATCTGGTGTGATTCTGATAGGTCTACCTTCATATGTTACTTGGCCTTTTTCCCTTGCTGCTTTTAGAATTTTTTCTTTGTTCTGTAGGTTCAGTGTTTTGACTATGATGTGACGTGAAGAATTTCTTTTCTGGTCTAGTCTACTTGGTGTTCTGTAGGCCTCTTGTATGTTTATGGCCATCTCCTTCTTTAAGTTGGGAAAGTTTTCTTCTATAATTTTCTTGAAAATATTTTCTGGACCTTTGAGCCTGATGTCTTCTTTTTCTTCTACTCCTATTATTCTTAGGTTTTGTCTTTTCATGGTGTCCTTGATTTCTTGGCTGTTTTGTGTTTGGAACTTTTCTGATTTTATTTTTTCTTTGAGAGACGTGTCAATTTCCGCAAGTGTATCTTCGGCTCCTGAGATTCTTTCTTCCATCTCTTGATTCTGTTGGTGATGCTTACCTTTGTGGTGCCTGATCTTTTCTCTATGTTCTCCAGCTCCTGGCTTTTCTCTATTTGTGTTTTCTTTATTGATTATAATTCTGTTTTCATGTCTTGCACCATTTCCTTCATCTGTTTGAATGTGGACTCCTGCTTTTCAATGATAGCTTCTATTTTTTTGTCCGTTTCCTCTCTATGTATCACTAATTGTGCCTCTACTTCTTTGGGTATAATTGCCTGTATTTCTATGAGAGCTTTGTTTATTTCTTCTTTATTTGCCTTCATTTGTGTGGACATTTCTTTGAGAGCTTTGTGCATTTCTTCTCTGTTTGCCTCAATTTTCGTGGTCATTTCTCTGAGTGCACGATTTGTTTCCTCTTGGTTAGTCTCGATTTCTTTGGTTATTTCTCTGAGGGCTTTGTTCATTTCATCTCTATGGGCCTCTAATAGCTGGAGAAACATAGTTTTGAGGTCGTTTTCTTGTATATCTAGTGAATTGAAGTGTCCATTTTTTTGTGGGGTTGCTGGTGAGATCATTATGTCCTGATTTTTGTTGGGAGTGTTCTTACGTCTGCCTCTAGCCATCTGGTTATTTATAATCCTCACTGGTTGTTCCTCAAGATTGTAGTTTGGGCTATGATCCTCTCTTTCTGTTTTCTGGACTGTTTTTTCAGGAAGATGAGAGAGGTTCACTGCTTTGGGAGTGTGCACTGTGTTTTCAGTTTTGCCTAAGTAACGAATGTGATGCTGGCGCTATTCATGTGAGCTTTTAGCGGGCGCAGTGTGCATGTGCGGATTGTCTGACTATTGCAGTGGCCGGCAAGCCACTATTACGAAGTTCTGACTGAGATCCAGGGATTGTTTGCCTGGATTACCCTGGTGGACCCACAAGGCAGAGGCTTCTATGTTGGGTCGCTAACCCAAGAATCCCTCTGATGCCCACACTAGGAGTGTGGGTGGCAGGGATCTCATCTGGTTGCTTCTGTGGAGAGGCCCTGGGTCTGGGGCAATCTCTCCCTAGAAGGCTCACTCACTCTCTTGCAGGACCAGTTGGAATGCACAGGGGTTCCCCTTGCTCACTACTCTCAGTTTTGGTCCTGCTGCAGAAGTGCACGGGTAGGCTAACAGTCAGCTCTGTGACACTGTGGCCGCAGGACTTGGTGTCCACCTTTCCTGTGTGCTGCCTCTTTGTTCTTTCCCTCTGCCAGGAGGGGTTGTGTTGACTGGTCCCTGGGTGGCGCGGGAAAGAGTTAGGGTGAGTGTATTCAATCCCAGATCCCGGGCCCAGATCTCTCTGCCAGAAGCAGCCTAGCAGTAGAATCTATGTTTGCTGATCCCAAGAGAGTACCGGGTAGGGTTGAGTGTCCTCAGATCCAGAGCTTGGGTTTCTCTGCTAGGGGCTGCTGGAGAGAGGGTGTTGTGTCCTTGGCAGGCTGCCTCTCTGTCCTTCCCCTCTGACCTTCTTCTCTGCTAGGGCGAGCTTATGGAAGTGCTCTCAGGGGAGTGCCAGCAGGGGTTGGGGCTTCTCAGTTGGATCCTGAGCCCTGAGCCGGCAGCATTTCTCTGCCGGGGGGGGGGGTGGCGCTGGTGATAGAACTTGCTGCTAGATCTTATTGTGCTGGACCCAGGAGAATCTCAGGACGCGTAGGATGACCACAGTCCCAGATCCCGAGCTGTAGTTTGTTTCTAGGAGTGGCCGGCAGCACTGGAGCTCTGGCACTGTGAAGCCACTGTGCGCCTCTTTATCCTTCTTCTCCACTGTGGCAGGGTGATGGTGGCATTTGGGGGAGTGCCTGAAAGGATTGGGTTTTGTCAGCCCCGATCTCGGGTTGGGGTACAGACAATGTGGTCTGTGGCAGATTCTGCTTGGCTTCTCCTGCCTCCTCCGAAGAGGGAGTAGGGATTTTGAGCTGGGCGTGCAGCTGCTATCTGCCTGCGGTGGGAGCTCAGTTGTGATGGCGGCAGGTACCCGTGGTTGGAGAGACCTTCCAGGGAAAGACTAGGTGACCAGTGACCAGTCTTGCAACTTTCCTTCCCCGCGGGTTTTTTATGCGACTGGGACTCGCAGCCTTAGGCCCCCTTGTGCCCACTAATCAGCCTGGGAAATTGATCGTGATAAGCAGGCTTGCGGCACCAGCCCGGAGACCCAAAACCCGAGTTGCCGGGTTCTCTTCCGGGTTCTGGCTGGGCAGCCGAGAGTGGACCCGACCGATTCCCACACCGTGGGAGCCTCCCCTCACCTGGGAAACACGGTCGATCGCTGTTGTTTCAGGGCCCAGAGTTCAGTCTCCTGGTCGCTGCCCGGAGTGTGTTGTTCCGCTTCTCAGACACGGTGTTCTCCCGGTGCCGCCATCTTGGCCCCTCCCTGTGTGGTTCATTTCATATCAGCTCTTCTTCCAGCTTTCCAAGGTACAAGCTTAGGTGATTGGCCTTTCCTTTCCTTTTCATACTTGCATTAATGACATTAATTTATTGATTGAGAATACTTCAATTGCATTCCACAAGTTTGGTAAGTTTCTATTTTTATTCACTTCAAAACACTTTTGCACATCTTTTGAAGTTCATCTTTGGTTCATGTGTTATTGAAACACAATTAATCTCCATATATTTTGGTGTTTTAAGTTATTATTTTGAGTTTGACTTCATTGTTGTCATAGCAGAGCATAGTGTAGTTTTTTCATATATATGTTTTAACTTGGACAGTTCTGTTTTGTGATGTAGAATGCGGTCTGACTAGGTGTATGTTTCCTGTGAAGTTAAGAAAACTGTCTTGTACTTTGATTTGCATTTTATGATTAGTTGTAAGGTTCATATATGAAAAATTTTATGCCCTTTGTAAAACTGACCACTCTACCCTCTTATGAAATTTTACCCTGGGCAATTTTTCTTCATTTATGTTTTGTTGTGTCTAAAATTATTTTTTTAATTTTTATTAATTACACTTTATTCATTTTGATCCCCCCATAAGCCCCTCCCTTCTCCACTCCCGATCTCACCCTCCCTCCCCTTTCTGCATGCATGCCACTCCCCAAGTCCACTGATAGGGGAGGTTCTCCTCTCCTTTCTGGTCTCAGTCTATCAGTTCTCATCAAAAGTGGCTGCATTTTCCTCTACTGTGGCCTGCTAAGGCTGCTCCCCACACAGGGGGAGGTGATCAAAGAGCAGGCCAATCAGATTATGTCAGAGGCAGTCCCTTTTCCCATTACTATGTAACCCACTTGGACACTGAACTGCCATGGGCTACATCTGTGCAGGGGTTCTAGGTTATCTCCATGAATAGTCCTTGGTTGGAGTGTGAGTCTCTGGGAAGTTCCCTGTGTTCAAATTTTCTTGTTCTGTTGCTCTCCTTATGGAGGCCCTGTCCTCTCCAGCTCTTACTATTTCCCACTTCTTACATAAAATTCCATTCACTCTGCCCAACAGTTGGCCATCAGGCTCAGCATCTGCTTTGATAGTCTGCAGGGCAGAGGCTTTCAGAGGCCCTCTGTGGCAGAATCCTAGGGTATTTCCTGTTTTCTTCTTCTTCTGATGTCCATCCTCTTTGCCTTTCAGGATGGGGATTGAACATTTTAGTTAGGGTCCTCTCTTTTGCTTAGTTTGTTTAGATGTACAGATTTTAGTGGGTTTATCCTATGCTGTACGTTTATATGAGTGAGTATATACCATGTGTGTCTTTTTGCTTCTGGGACAACTCACTCAGGATGACCCTTTCCAGGTCCCACCATTTACCTGCAAATTTCATGATTTCCTTATTTTTCATTGCTGAGTAATACTCCATTGTGTAGATGTACCACAATTTCTGCATCCATTCTTCAGCTGAGGGGCATCTGGGCTATTTCCAAGTTCTGGCTATTACAAAAAAGGCTGATACAAACATGGTTGAGCAAATGTCCTTTTTGTGTACTTGAGCCTCTTTTGGATATATGCCTAGGAGTGGTATGACTGGATCTTGAGGAAGCGCTATTCCTAGTTGTCTGAGGAAGCAGCAGATTGCTTTGATCTACTTTGATTTTCATTTTATGATTAGTTGTAAGGTTCATATATGAAATATTATATGCCCTTTGTAAAATTGACCACTCTATTCTCTTATGAAATTTTACCCTGGGCAATTTTTCTTCCTTTATGTTTTGTTGTGTCTAAAATTTAAATGTATTTTTCTATTTAGTACTGGTCAGTATGAGCATAGAATATCTTATTCCATAAATTAAACTTAATTGTCCATCTGATTTTTTTTTATTTCAATGGTGTAGTGTTTGCCCAACAGGCATGTAGGAATGAATGCAACATATCAATCAACCAACCAATCAATCAATCAACCAACCAGTAAATTTAGGGAGAGACAACATGTGGACAACATACAATTGGGTTTTGTCTTTTGGTCCTCTCTACCTGTCTTTCAATTCATTCACTGAGACCATTGATATTTCAGGTGACTGTTGACTGAATTTGATTAACATATTTCATGTTTGCTGTTATTTTTTATTCATTGCTTTGTGCTTTGTTCTTACTTTTATTTAATTCTTTGTGTTCTTTTTTTTGTAGTTGGAGTCAATCATTTGGTATCTTTTTTTTTTCTGCTTTGTGTATAAGTCATATTTTCTCTTTAAAGTTTTAAATGTGGTTGAGACTTCTGTGGCTACTATGGTGGGTAACTTATAGTTTTCTAATTGGACTTAAGACCCATTCAACAAGAGACAAATCGTGCTTAGAGTTGGAAACGTAGCCAACTATCAAGAGCTAGGTAAAGTCATGGATCTTGAAGGAGAACTTAAAACCTCCTTTTCATCAAATCAACATGATCCCTCAATATTTGTTGTTATATTCACATATATAAGTTTAGTCCTCACCCCTCATTAAGACAACTTTTCTTTGCAACAGACTGAGACTATTATAGAAACCACTACCATGCTGCCTCTCCAACTCCAACTCCATAACCTTTTGTTTGGAGGAGGCCTGTTGACCTCAGGATCATCCAAGCCTGTGGGTCTCCAGGAACAAGCAGTTTAGAAATGGCTCAGGCTTTCTCCTGGCTTTTGGGGACCAGACCCATCAGAAGTCAGCTACACTCTTCCCATTCCCCTCCCAGCTCCATAATCTTTCCTCTGGTATAGTCCTGAGGACTCCTGGAATATCCAGGTCAACAGCTTCCCCAAAACAGCCAGGTTAGTCCCTGCCCCACATTTATCTCGCCTGCTGAGCCGACCTGGGAAACAGTAGTAGAGGAACATCCAGGCCTCCAGCAACCAAGGACAACCCAGCCAGCAAAAGAGAACACCCTGGTCTTCCCTGAGCTCTGCTATTAGGCACAAGGCTCTACCTGCTTCCAGGAGGTGTCAGTCAGCATCAGGAACATCCAGCCAAAATGAGCATCAACCAGATGGCTAAAGGCCAGCATAAGAACACAGTCAACAAGATCCAGGGCAATATGGCATCACCAGAACCCAGGCATCCCCTTGTATCAAGTTCTGGATACCCTGACACAGCTGAAAAAGAAGATAAACTTAAACTCAACTTTATAAACTTGAGAGAGGCCTTAACAAAGGATATGAA
>NW_026593815.1:0-8962 GCF_907164565.1 Psammomys obesus
GAGCTCCTATCCTTTCCTCATCAGACTAACTCCCCTTCTTTCTTATGATTCCCTGTACTCTGCCAAAGGTTTGATCATGAGTCTTTGCTTTGAAAACACTGCTAGTTAGAGTCTTTCAAATGCGCTCAGTAGACTCCTGTCATATGTTCAATGCGCATCCCATCTGTCTTTCTAAACAAGGATTGATAATCTTACCTCATGTCCGCTCTCTTGATTATCTTTTTTAGGTGTATAGATTTTATTATGTTTATCATATCTTGTAGGTCTATATAAGTGAGTATATACTGGTGTTTGTCTTTCTCCTTCTGGGATATTTCACTCAGGATGATCTTTTCTAGATCCCACCATTTGCCTGCAAATTTCATGATTTCCTCCTTTTTGATTGCTGAGTAGTATTCCATTGTGTAAAAATACCACAATTTCTGTACCCATTCCTCCGTTGATGGACATCTGGGTTGTTTCCAGGTTCTGGCTATTACAAATAAAGCTGCTATAAACATGATTGAGCAAATATCCCTTTTGTGTACTTGAGCAAACTTTGGGTATATACCTAGCAGTGGTATAGCTGGGTCTTGAGGAAGCACTATTCCTAATTGTCTTAGAAAGCGCCAGATAGATTTCCAGAGTGGTTGTATCAGTTTACATTCCCACCAGCAGTAGAGGAGGGTTCCCCTTTCTCCACAACCTCTCCAGCATGTGTTGTCCCTTGAGTTTTTCATTTTGGCCATTCTGATGGGTGTAAGGTGATATCTCAGGGTCGTTTTGATTTGCATTTCCCTGATGGCTAATAAGGATGAGCATTTCTTTAAGTGTTTCTCTGCCATTCGATATTCCTCTGTCGAGAATTCTCTGTTTAGCTCTGTTCCCCATTTTTTAATTGGATTACTTGGTTTGCTGCTTTTTCAGCTTCTTTAGTTCTTTGTATATACTCGATATTAGTCCTCTGTCAGATAAAGGGTTAGTGAAGTTTCTTTCCCAATCTGTAGGCAGGTGTTTTGTTTTGATGACAGTGTCCTTTGCTTTACAGAAGCTTTTCAGTTTCATGAGGTCCCGTTAATTGATTGTTGCTCTTCGAGCCTGTGCTGTTGGTGTTCTGTTCAGGAAGTTGTCTCCTGGATCCTCTATTTTAGGCTCCCTCCCTGTTTCCTCTCTTCTACTGCTTCTGGTATCTATCCTTTTTGCCATTCTGAATGAGATTTAAGCATCCTCCCTAAGGTCCTCCTTAGTGTTTAGCTTATTTAGGTCTGTAATCTATATTATACCATTATTATCTGCTTATTATAGCTTATACCGCTATTATCCCACGTGTGTCTTTTTTTTTTCTCGGTTAACTCACTCAGGATTATCTTTCCTAGTTCCATCCACTTTCCTGCAAACTTCATTAGTTTTGTTTTAATAGCTGAGAAGTATTTCATTATGTAAATGTGCCACACTTTCTTTATCTGTTCTTTAGTTGAGGGACATATAAGTTGTTTCCAGATTCTGGCTATTGTTAATAAAGCTGATATGAACATAGTTGAGCAAGTGTCCTTGTTGTGTGGTGGAATGCCTTTAGGTATATGCCCAGAAATGGTAGAGCTGCATTTTGAGGTACATCTGTTTCAAGTTTGTGGAATAGTTTGAGGAGTATTGATTTTAGCTCTTCCTTGAAGGTCTGATAGAATTTTGTGCTGAAAACATCTGGTCCTGATCTTTTATTGGTTGGGATATTTTAATGACTGCTTCTATTTCCTTAAGGTTTATAGGTTTATTTAGATTGTTTATCTGATTTTGATTTAATGTTGGAAAGTGATATCTATTAAGAAAGAAACATTGCCTAATTCAATCTATGAGGCCACAATCACCCTGATACCTAAACCATGCAAATATGCATTCAAAGAAAGGAAATTTTAGACCAATCTCCCTATGAACATTGATGCAAAACTACTTAATAAAACACTCGAAAAACAAATCCAAGAACACATCAAAGACATCATCTACCATGACCAAATAGACTACATTCCAGAGATGCAGAGATGGTTCAACATATGAAAATCCATCCATGCAATCTACTGCATAAATAAACTGAAAGGAGAAAAATCACATAATCATCTCATTGGAGGTTGAAAAGCCTTTGACAAAACCAAACACTCCTTCATGTTAAAAAGTCTTGGAGCTTTTAACTATACTTGGAACTTGGCTCTTTTAAGGAAATTTAAAGTGATAACAGAGCATAAATTGTTGCTTAAAATAAAAAAAAATAGTTTTAAATTTTAAACAAAAACATAGGCCTTGTTTTATTAATTTATTTCAGGATTTATATGATTTTCTGTTGATATATGTATGGATATGTGCTCTATGTGTCTTTTCAAAATCTACACACTGAGTACTAAATCCCCAGTGTAATAGTTATTTGGAGTTACTCTCTGGAGTCTAGAAATGGGATGTATGTGTTCTGCAACAAAATGATCCCTGGTACCTTCATAGATTTGCAGCCTCTCATACCATGGAAAGCCATGAAGTGCTGGTTAAGCAGTTCAGGAATAAGGTAATCAGCTGCAGCAGTCAAAATCAAGATACTGTTCTTAAGTGTTAGTTGGACAAGAACACTGAAAACAGTCAATGTTATCTTTTCTGCTACTGACAAGTGCAGTTCTTATGGTAAATTCTTCATATGTAAATATGTTCAATACAGAGTAGACTAAATTATGGCCACAATATATTTCAAATATGCAATAAAGCTTACTGATCTTCTTTCATTCTTCATCACAGTCGTACTTTCATAAGCAAAGAAGTGAAGATGATTAGGAAGCAGTGACAAAAGTCTCTCACTTATTTTGAGCCTTCAAAAGTTTGACAAAACACAAAACAGAATCTTTTAAACTTTATGTTCCTAACCAAAAAAAAAAAATCAATATTATATTTTCTTCATCTGTGACAGACTTTTAATAATGGAGAACATCGCTAAACTTTAATCAAAATACTCTCTTAGACAAAGAAGGTGAAAATGTACTTTAAATAATTGATGTGAAATTAAACTCAACACCATGCAATTCAAAGAAAGAATTCCACAGCAGAGATTTTGTTTCAGATAAAAATTTCAAGCATTTGGAGCTAATTTCCTCTTTAGAAGAAAACAAAATGCTGTGACCGGTGTGGCGAGAGGATGCTGTATTCTCATTTTTTTTTTAATTGCTGTAAAACCTACTGAGTCTTTTCTGAGACTGATACTCCAACCAAGGACCATTCATGGATATAACCTATAATCCCTTCTCAGATGTAGCTCATGGCAGCTCAGTCTCCAAGTAGGTTCCCTAGTAAGGGGAACAGGGACTGTCTCTGATGCAATCAGTGGCTGGCTCTTTGACCAACTCCTCCTGAGGGAGAAGCAGCCTTGCCAGGACACAGAGGAGGACAATTCAGCCAGTCCTGATGAGACCTGAAAGGCTAGGATCAGATGGGATGGGAGGAGGACCTCCCTTATCTCTGGACTTAGAGAGGGGCATGAGTGGAGATGAGGGAGGGAGGGTGGGGTTAGGAGGGAATGAGGGAGGAGGCTACAGCTGGGATAAAAACTAAATAAACTGTAATTAATATAAAAATAAAAACAACAACCTATTGAGTCCATTGAACTTTTTTGTATGTGTGTAAATCTGGGGTTGTCCACTTGGGATTAGCCGATCTGTGGAAGCTCTTTACAACCATTCACCACCTTCACAAGGGGTGATACCATGTGAAATTTCCTATGTCCACACTAGGATGTCAATTGGCACTGTCATTATGACAGTTTTGCTTAGGCAAGTGTACTGTTAAATTTGAAAGATTCATTTTCCCTCTATATGGGGCACTATTTACCAGCAGGTATCTTGGGCCTCTGGTTCTTGCAATCTTTTCACCTGGCTTTTCTTCCTGGCTTTATATATACATACTTGCATATAGATACATGCATACTCAGATGTATCTATATGTAAAAAGAATAAGGAAGAGATCAGGAATTGAGAGAGTAGGAGGATATGGAAAGAGTTGAAGCATGGAGGAAAAAGTGTAAGTGGTGAAGATAGAGTACTCATATATGAAGTTAACAAAAGTGTCATTTAAAATTGGCCTGGACAAATGGATCAGTACTTAAAAAAAGAGCACTGATCAAGAATGGCTGCATCCTGGATGGGGATAGGAGAAAAGTCGAAGGGAGGGTAGGACCGGTATGATATGAGGGAAGATGCTATGATTGGGATAAATTTTAAAAAGTTAAATAAAATAAATAAGAGCTCTGAATGTTCTTGAAGAGGATCTGGGTTTCATCCCACACACCTAAGTGGTGACCTCCCACCATCTGTATCTCTAGTCCCAGGGACCTGATATCTTTTCGCATTTTCATGGGCACCAGGCATGCACAGATATACATGCAGGTATATGACCAATATATATATATTAAAATGTAAATATATAGTGCTCAAAATGTCACATTTCAATTTAAATAGAGCCCTTGTGAGCATGATTTCTTTTTTTCTTCCCTGAGCAGGCTTCTCTGTTCCTCATATTTCTCCTAAAATTTGTAAGATCTATTTTCATTTCATGTTAAGAGTGCCTTGAATGCCTAAATGCAGGTGAGCCGCACCCATTCCTAGAGCTCTGGTCCCCTAGGGCATCGGGTCACCTGGATCTGTGAATCTCTAAGTATGTGGAGTCTGAACTTGGGTCCTCTGTAAGAATAGCATCTGTTTCTAACTGCTTTGCTATCCCTCTAATCCAGTCTTCTGAAAATTTTCTAAGTAGACACAGTTCATTTCATGCTACCAATACGTGCATGGGTTTAGAGCCATGTACAGAGTACAGAGGATAGGCAGCCACTCAGAGGTGGCTTTCCCTAAGGAAAACAAACTCTCCATCCCCCAGCAGCCCTTGATTGTCAATATCTCATATAAAATCTTGAGCCATCTCTCCCTCCTACCAACCAACAGCCTCATGAACTATATTCAGAAGAAAAGTTTTATTGCTCCATTTTTTTTTAAAGACATTCTTTCATGTGTGGAGTTGTAGTTTCGGCATTTCACAGCCTTTAAATCAAAATCCTTGAGGAACTACTTGGTAGTTCTCAGCCCAGGGCAGTGATTCCAAGTGTTGAGAGGTTCACTGAAGGGGTATATTCTCTTAAGCTCTGCACTGGCAGTTTGCTGTGTCATCAATCTTGTTCAGCTGCACAGCATGACAATTTATTTGTACAACACTACATAAAGAATAGCAAAAGGTTATTGTTAGGTTATGAAGTTTTCTGACAACGACAATATGCCAGGGCATCTATGTGTTTGAAGCACACTTAAACTGAGATTTCCTTTGTAATGTTCTCTTCTAAGTCTGTATATCAGAGAGTTTTGACTCCTCAGTTTGTACCTCTGTGCTCTTACATACACAATCTGAAGCTTAACTGGTCTGAATGTAGCTGTTTTTATATAGTCTTCAAATATAATTATACTGCAGTGTGGTTTGCAAGGACAAGTAAATGACAAGCTCATGCCAAGCATATAGGAGTATTTCCACGTATTCTTAGAAATAAGTACCTAGCACAATTCAGTCCAATTGGAATTTGATATATTGCACACTCTCTCCATGGCGTAGCAAATGAATTTTAAAAGGATGCATAACTCAATATTTGTGTAATAATGGAATCATATTTATTTAAAAAAAAAGTAATCTTGATTCCTTGATGGCCCAGAAGGTAAAATAATTTCTATCCAAGCTTGACAAACAGATTAAAGTACAGATTTAAAGTGTGTGTGTGGGGGGGAGAAGGACCCACTTTCAGATATCTAAATACATTCTCTACTTCCACATCCAATCTGTGACACATGTAAGTCTGTACTCACACTCCTCTCTCTCACACACACACACTTTGTGTATTTCTCTCTCCTTTCTCTCTTTCTCCTCTATCTCTTCCAAAACACCTACATAACAAAAATAAATCAATATGTGAAAGCATTCAGACAAACTGATGATCTCATTCCATATTATTTTCATTATCTCATGTTACTGTCTAGGAAAAGTGGATAACTACAAAGTGAATTTATATCATACTTTTTTTTCATTTTTATTTGTTTCATTTACTTTTATCAGATTTATTTATAGTAATTTTAAAATATAAAATTTTATATATATATATATTTTTTTTTTCATATACAGTAGTTTAAACAACACACCTTTTTGGTTTGGCTTCAAGTTTAGGTCCTACTAGTAAGCTTGAATGAGAGAATGAACTCTTGTCTTATTTTCATATGCTTCAGACTCTTTTTATTTTTATTTTTTTAATATTAGTTACAGTTTGTTAACTTTGTATCCCTGCTGTATCCCACTCCCTCTTTCCCTCCCAATCCCACCCTCATCTCCTCCCTGCCCCTTTCCAAGTCCACTGAGAGGGGAGAACCTCCTTCCTTTCCATCTGATACTGGTTTGTCAGGTGTCTTCAGTACTGGCTGCAAAGTCCTCCTCTGTGGCCTAGCAGGGCTGCTCCTCGCTGAGGGGACATTGAGGGGGGAGGTCAAAGAGATTTCATAAGCCCTTAATGTTTTCACTTTACATTTTTATATTCAAGTATTATAGATTTCTCTTAAAATATGTATTTCTTTCAGAAAGTGTGAAATAGACATGGAAACATGAGAGGTTTGTGAAAATACAGTGGAAGATGAAATATTTTTTTCTTGCTATTGAAGAAGCCTTAAATTGCTTACAATATCTATATGACTTTTCAGTCTTCATTCATAATGTTTATTGTGCTTGAGTTTATAACATTGTTTTGTTCATTTATCTTGTAATATATTTTAGAAACTCATTTATCCAATGTCCATTGATAACATTTTATTTACAATTAATGATTAAATGAATATCTGAGTGTTTTATCTCATGACATTTGTATTAATTTAGTGTATAATTTATCATAATTTTAAATATTCAGAAACATACTCATGAAAATTTGTGTCATACTTTCCTTTTCTAGTTTCTGATTAGATCAACTCAATAAAAGCAATATTAATTTTTTGGGAAAATATATAACAAATTGAAAACTGTATTTGCTCACACAAAAAGAAAATCCTTTAGGAACTCAGTCATGCAAGAACAAATGTATTATTATATAGTATGGTGATTATAAATAACTTTTGTTATTAATATTTGTCAGTATTTATTCTCCAATGAATAACATACCGAGTCTTTAGTGACAGAGGATGTTTTTATTTTTTTTATTATGTTCCTCTTTTTTTAACTTTTTGACTTTAAAACATACAGAAAGAGAGACTGATATACATATTATATCAGAGAAAGAAAGAGAAAGAGAGGGAAAGACAGGCAGAGAGAGGAAGACAGAGAAAGAAAGAAGAGGGGGAGAGAGACATTCCGAGAGAAGAGATGGAGAGAGACAGAGAGAAAGAGGCAGAAGGAGAGAGACAAACAGAAAAAGAGCACATGTGTGTCAGTTATACATGTTTATGGTATTATATGCACATTTGCATACGTGTGTGCAAATATATGTGTCCATTCTTATGGGAAATGGTAGGCTGATGTTAGTTGTCTTCCTTATCTTTGTCCATATTTTGTTTTCAATACATTGTCCTTCTTATTGAAACTGGAGCTTACTAATAAATATAGCTATGCCAGATCCAAGAGTCTGCTTATCTCAGCTTCCCCAGCAACATGGCTAGAAATAAAAGAATACACATGTGTAGAGGAATGCAGACTTTCTCACAATTGCTTAGAAAGGCATCATTCAAATGTAGTTTTTATTCTTTGCATCTGTTGATTTAGTTGATCTATCATATTTCCTTATACATATGCAATGTATTTGTACTTTGATCGTGTTGACTCCTCATTCCCCTCTCTCTTTTCTTTCCCCCACCTTTTCCACAGGGTGCTTATTATTTCACAGAGAGACAGGGAACAGAAGTATTGGTACTCTTACTTGAATGTGGTGGTATATGTTTGTAATTGTAGTGCTGCATGCGCTGAGTTAAGAAGGGGATGAGTTCAAAGACAGGAACATAGCAAAACATTTCTCAAAACAAACAAACAAGCAACAAAATACAAAAATAATAAATAATAAAACAGATTTTAGTATGTTTATCCTTTATTATATGTCTAATATCCACTTATATGTGAGTATGTACCATGTGTGTGTTTGGGGAAGGGTATGGGAGTAATCAAGGAAGGGAGGGTGGGGTTGGAAAGGGATGAGGGAGGGGGCTACAGCTGGGATACAAAGTGAATAAACTGTAATTAATAAAAAATAAATTTTAAAAAATAACATAAAAACAAGCACTGTTTTAAAAACAATGCCTTTATTATTTAATATTTTCTAGTGGCAAAATAAAATCTCAAAATTTTAATATAAAAATATTGTTGAGCTGGTGATAGCTCAGCGGGTAAGAGCACTGGCTGCTTGTCCAAAGGTCCTAAGTTCAATCCTCAGCAACCACATGGTGGCTCAGAACCATCTATAGTGAGATCTGGTGTTGTTGCCTGTGCTTATAAAAGAAAAATATTGTTGTAGAGACTGGAGAGATAGTTAATATCTTGTGCTGATCTTTCAGAGGGCCTGAACTTTGTTCCCAGCATTTTGGGTCATATGCACTTGAAAGTCCAGTTCAAAGGAATCTAATGCCTTTTTACAGCATATTTTTTGAAATATGCTTACACATGACACACACATATGTGCCTAAATTACTCTACAAGTAATAAAAAAATCAAATAAATATATATTATTTTAATTTTTTTTTACTTTTGTTTTTTTTATTTTTTTTTGTATTTTATTTTTTTCTTATCAGTTACATTTTATTAACTCTGTACCCCAGCCGTGTCCCAATTCCTCATTCCCTCCCAGTCCCTCCCTCCCTCCCTCCTCTCCACCGTGCCCCTTGCCAAGTCCACTGATAGGGGGGACCTCCTCCCCATTCATCTGATCCTGTTTTATCAGGTATCTTCAGGACTGGCTGCAAAGCTC
>NW_026593816.1:0-3692 GCF_907164565.1 Psammomys obesus
GGGGGGGGGAGGGCGCGACAGCGGAAGAAGCACTAAGTTGGTGCTCGGTCGACACGGGTCAAAAGGAGTCACTTTTAAAATGGTGAACTTGGACAGGCTTCTGGTATTACTTTTCTCCTCTCCCCTAACCTTCTTACCCAACAGCTCCCTAGGGATAGGCAGGAGGTTGGGGTAGGTTAAAGATCGATGGCGGCGGGCTCGCCCCGGCTCTTTAAAAAAATAAAATAAAATAAAACAAGAAAAAGAGAAACCAAACCTGAAAAGGAGAAAGAGGGCGGCCCTGGCCCAACCCGTCCCAAACCAGCCACAAGCCTCACTTCTCCCTCCGCCAACTTTCCCCTCCCCCAAATCCTCGGGTCTCGGGAGGGGGAAAGGGGGCGCTTCCACCGGCTTCCGACCACCCCGCTCTGGCGGACTTACCCCCGCACCGAGGCCTAGAGGATGCGTACCTTGAAGTAGATCTCGTCCACCACCTCGTGGTAGGTCTTGAGCTCGTAGAGCTGCACTTTGAAGTAAGGCGACGACAGGATGTTGGTGAGGATCATGGGGTTGAGGTTCATGGTCTTCTCGTTGCCCCACAGCGGCAGCACGTTGCCCTGCTTGCCCGACACGGCGGGCTTGGTGGCGCCGCCGCCGCCACATGGCTGCTGCTGCTGGGCCACGGCCGCGGCCGCCTGGTGCTGCGGCTGCGAGTTGCCTGTCAGCGCGGGGCTGTTGTTAGCCATGTTGGCCGCGGCAGGAAGGAGGGCGGGAGGAGGGGGCCCAAGCTCGATCGCGCTCTTCGGGACAACGGTCCCGGACCTACTCCATGGAAGGCCGCCGGGACGGGGAGCCCGCCGCGCTGTGTCCCCGCCGAGCGAGGGACTGCAAGTGGGACGCCGACACACGGACCCCAGGCCGGGGACGGACGCCAAACGCGGGCGGCGAGAACTCCGGGAGCAACGTAGAGCGAGCAGCCGAGGAGCGCGATCTCTTCCGCCAACTGCCCCTGGGAACAAGATGGCGGGCCGAGCGGAAGTGACGCAACACGCCCGGGCGTTCGAGCTCATCCCGCGACCAATCAGAGCCGCGCCTGTGGGCAGGCGATTCCTTTTCCTGGTTGCGCGAGGTGGATGCGTGCTGGATCCGCTGCGGTGGTCGCCCTGCCCGCCTGTTGGCTTTCTCCTGGGAGTTTGGCCTTTAGGGGAAAGAGATCGAGACACAGTCGCTGTGGTTTAGTTTGCGTCGGTGGCTTGAGTCCTCGAGGCAGGACGCGGGTCTCGTGGCCATTATGCTCTTGGCGAATGCGTGCCTTTGACCCCTGCGGAGTGTTGGAGGTCTCAAGAGTTAATTTTGTTAAGGTTCTCCAGAAAGGACTAGGGTCAGGGAATCCCACTTCTCCGTTTGACCCCGGTAAGGAGTCCTTGAGGCCTTCGCAGAAATAACAGTGTCCTCCCCGAAGTCGTAGGCCCTCTCGTTCCCCCTACCCCCCAAGATTAGGATAACATTTTAACTGGGTTGTGAGCATTAAAGAAAAGTACTCTGAGCTGGGTGTGGTGGCGCCCACTTTAATCCCACTGCTAGGGAAGAAGGATCTGTGAGTCGGAACCTACCTGGTCTGCTTAGTGAGTTCCAGCCAAGGCCCCCTGGAGAGAGGCTCGGTCTTAAAAGAACGAAAAACAGAAAAAGCAGCCACCCTCCCCGGAGTGCTTCCATAGAATCAAATGTAACTTTTATATTTTTAGATAGGGTCTCATACTATAGCTGAGGCTAGCATGTAGCCCAGGCTGGCCTCAAAGTCAGGGCAGACCTGCCTCTGCCTTGAGGTCGTGAGGTAGTTCTTTGGTACAGCTGCACTGGGCTAGGCCCCAGAAGGGAGGGGGGAGTTGGGAGAAAATGTGTGAAGGGAATTAGAAACTTCAGCTCTCAAAGGCTACTGATAATGTTGTTGGGGCCTGAGAGTTAAGACTGTTGAAGGGCTCTGACGTATCTGCAGATGGAATTGGGGCGGGCTTTTTATTGGCAGAGAGTAGCCAAGCGGAGAGGCTAAAATCAGGCTTAGTAAATAGAAAATAATTCAGTTGGCAAGAGGCTAAGAGATGGGCTTCTGGGGTAGTAGTGACAAATAATAAAACTTAAATCAAGGGTTACCCCACATCCTTACAGTGTGTGTGTGTTTATTTCAATCAGGCGGGGCCGGTTTTGGTGGCCACATCTGTAATGCCAGCATTCAGAAGGCTGAGCCAGGGCAATAAAGAGGCCAAGACTAGTCTGGGCTATATAATAACAACTTGACTTAAAAAAAAAAAAATCAGGCTTTTTGGTGTAGTTCCATGATAGAGGACATGTTTAGCACATGCAAAGTCAGTTTAAACACAACAGACATGCATACTCTGCGCACACTCATGTACATAGACATTAGGGCCTAGGGTTGTACCTCAAAGGTAAGGCCTTTCTTTGCTTATTAGCCCCACCACTGGAAAAAGAAGGTTCTTCATATATATCATTTTTTTCCCATGACTTTAATGTCTACTTTGTATTATTTATGCTAATATGTCTGGTTTCAGTCTTTTCTTCAGAGCTTGCCAGAATAAATCTATCAGCTTAGCTCTGCTCCTGGCTGCCAAGACGTAGCCGCCTCCTCAGCCACAGATTTGACTGAATGCAAAAATTGACAATCCAACGGCGCTTTTTTTAGATCCTATTTAATTTCTGGTTGTGTTGCATCTTACCGTTTATTCTTCGCTGGAAACTTTTGGGTCAGGAAGTTTTGAGGCAGAAACTCTTAGGTTCAGCAGCGCATATACAGGACACAGAATGGAAGACAGAGCGCTGGCAGAATGGGCAATGAGTTGAAACCAATGAGTCCTGTTGATCACCCCTATCTTGCCCATCACGTTTATTTGTTTATTTGAGACTAGGTCTCTCTCTATCCCTTGCTGGCCTGAAACTCACGGAAATCTGCCTGGCCCTGTCTTTAGATGCATGTGCCACTAACTCTGGCTCTTATTTATTTTATTTTTAAAGTTAACTTTAATTCCCATGAGGATTATGAGTTTTTGTTTTGTTTCCAGACAGACTTTACCTATGCTGGTTGTCCACACTGGCTTCCAATTCCCTGGTTGAAGGGATCTGAATGCTAGGGTTACAAATACCCAGCCGGGAATCTAAATTCTGATACAAGACAATGTTTGGCCAAGGACTTTTTTTTTTTTTTAAGGCTTCCAGTCAGGTAGCAGGGCCAAGGTTACAGATAGGAGTGATCTACCCAGCAGATGGGTCATGAGTTTGTTGATACCAGATTTACTTTAAGCTGTTGGAGAGAAAAAGAATAATGTGGAGTTACAGTCAAATATTTGGAAAAATCACACGGGGAATAACTGCCACATTTTACAGTCTGTGCTAACTTCTCCTCTTCCTCCTCCTCCACCTCTTCCTTCTCTTTTTCCCTTCCCATTACCCTGATTCTATTGCCTTTACTACCAAAGTTCTGGGGCCAGTGTATAGGACTGTCCTCTGAGCCACAATGCTGCCATCTGCAGGAGTTTTTCTGTCCTCAAAACAGATCATCATAGTTGGGTTTGCTGACTGTTGACATGTCCTCATAGAAAGGGGATAGGAAGGGTCATGAGACCCTCATTAGAGCATTCAGCAACATCTCCTAACTATATATATATATATATATATATATATATATATATATATATATATAT
>NW_026593817.1:0-1960 GCF_907164565.1 Psammomys obesus
ATACAAACTGGAAAGAAAAATAAGTCAAAGTATTGTTAATTGCAGATGATAAAATAGTATACATAATAGTTCCCAAAACTTCTATCATGAAACACATATACCTGATAAACACCTTCACCTATGTGGCTGGACACAATACTAACTCAAATAAGAAATCAGCTCAGTATCCAAGTGGGTACCCTAGTAAGGGGAACAGGGACTGTCTCTGACATGAGCTTAGTGGCTGCCTCTTTGATCACCTTCCCCCCTGATGAGGAAGCAGCTTTGCCAGGCCACAGAGGAGGACAATGCAGACAACCCTGATGAAACCTGATAAGCTAGGTCAGATGGAAGGGGAGGAGAACCTCCCCTATCTGTGGACTTGGAGAGGGGCAGAGAGGAAATAAGAGAGGGAGGGTGGGATTGGGAAGGGAGGAAGGAAGGACCTACAGCTGGGATATAAAGTGAATAAACTGCAATTATACAAAAATTTTTAAAAAAGAAATCATCAGCTTTCCTATATACAAATGATAAATGGGCAGAGAAAAAAATCAGGCAAATCAATCTTAACAATAATGACAAAAATATAAAATATCTCGTGAAGCAAGTAAAAGACATGTAAGATAAAACCTTCAAGCCTTTAAAGAGAAAATTTAAGAATATACAAGACTATGGCAAGATCTCCCATTCTCATGTCCTGGTAGAATTAACACAATAAAAATGGCCATCCTACCAAAAACAATCTACAGATTCAATGCAATCCCAATCAACATTCCAACACAATTTATTGCACACTTTGAAAGGACAATTCTCAACTTCATATAGAAAAACACAATACCTAAGATAGATAAAACAATTCTGAACAGTTAAAAGAAATGCTAGAGATGCCATCTCTAACTTCAAGTTATACTACAGAGCTACAGGAATAAAAATCACATGGTTGTAGCAAAAATCAGACACATTGGTCAACATAATTGAATGAACACCCAGTAATAAATCTACACATATATGGACACCTGATTTTTAATAAGAAAGCCAGAAATATTCACTGGATTTTCATCTTCTCCAACCATTAGTGCTGGGCAAACTGGATTTCTGCTTGTTAAAAAAAAATGCAAATATATCCTTATTTATTGCCTACATGACACTCAAATCCAACTGGATCAAAGACTTCAATATAAAATGATCAACCTGAACCAGAGAGAAGAGAAAGTAGAACTCACTGGTATAGAACACCGGTTTCTGAACAGAACACCAATAATTCAGGCACTAAAATCAACAACTAATAAATCAAATCTCAAGAAACTGAGAACCTACTTTAAGAAAAGAACACAGTCAATCAGACAAAGCAGCAGCCTACAGAATAATAAAAAAAAGAATTGTTTTTACCAACTCCTCATCTCTAATACCCAAGATATATAAAGAATTCAAGAAACTAGATATGGAAAAAAATCCAATTTTAAAGGTGGCGTACAGATTTAAATTGAGAATTCTCAATAAAGGAACCTGTAATTGCTGAGAAACACAAGGAAACTTTCTTTTTTATTTTTTATATTAATTACAGTTTATTTACGCTGTATCCCAGCTGTAGCCCCCTCCTTCATTCCCTCCCAATCCTACCCTCCCTCCCTCCCCTTCTCTCTACCCCTCTCTAAGTCCACTGATAAGGGAGGTCTTCTTCTACTTCCATCTGACCCTAGTTTATCAGGTCTCATCAGGACTAGTTGTAATGTCCTCCTCTGTGGCTTAGCAGGGCTGCTCCTCCCTCAGGGCTGGGGGGGGGGGGCATCAAAGAGCCAGCCACTGAGTTCATCTCAGAGACAGTCCCTGTTCCCCTTACTAGGGAAAACCCACTTTGATGCTGAGATGACATGGGCTATGGTTGAGCAGGGGCTCCAGGTTTTATCAATGCATGGTCCTTGGTTGGAGAACCAGTCTCAGAAAAGATCTCTGTGTCCAGACATATTTGGTCTTTCTGGCA
>NW_026593818.1:0-10223 GCF_907164565.1 Psammomys obesus
TAATAAAATGTAACTGATAAGAAAAAAAATAAAATACAAAAAAAAAAAGGCATCATTCTTGCAGACAGAAATTGCTGTTGACCTACCAACTTATGAATTTGAGTGACTGAATAAAAACATTAAGAATTACTTAAAGACTTAATTTAATACTAAAGATGTAAGTTCCTTTTATCATAATTTCAGATACTTTCCTCTTGGGGATACTGATGTAAAAGAATAAAAGTAAAGCAATAAACATTTATTTATGTTTTTCAGAGTTACATGGCTTGAATGTTTTTATATGTACAGTATTTTAGAATAGGTTAGCAGTCCTTGCACTCAGTTTTAGATAAGTGTTAATACTTTGAGATATCAAAATATATTTATTGTTTAATTTGGATTATTAGGCACAGTGAATTGTTATGAGCTTATGTATTATCCCTAGCAATTTTACTACTGAAACTTCCATCCAGATTTGCCTAAAATAGTGCTAGAAGCCCACCTTTCTTTTTCATTATTTCTTCCATCATATATATATACATTGGAAGTCATTCAAAATCAAATACTTCTTTAGGAGGAGGTACTGATGAAAATATGGTAACATTATAAATCTATCTACAGAATAATATTATCTATTCAGTGGTATCTATTAGGTCCTAATTCTATCTGCCACTACAAATTTAAGGAATTCAACTTATTTCCTTCTGATAGTACTAGCTCTTAATTCCTACACATCTAACTTTAAACGTGCACAATTTCTTAAAGTAACTACCAGCTTGGATAAACTGTTAGAACACAGAGTGGATCACTGAATTAAGCTCTAGGATTCTGCAGAGAATGACGAATTGTCTTTGTAAGTGATCTATGTCAAAATCAGAGAATTCCAGAAAATTGAAAGAACTACAACATATAGAAGTTTGGGGCTGGGGATTTTGGGGTTCCTTTGGACATCAATTTGAATACCCCTTAAAATAGAGATTCTTTGTGTCACTGAAATCCAGAAGAACTATTATGTAAAGAAAAGAAGCAGCTTTTTTCCTCCCTCTGTGTCTCTCTATTTCTCTGTCTCTCTATCTCTGTCACTCTGTCTAGCTGTCTCTCCATGTGTGACTGTTATATGTGGTATGCTTGCATACATGTGTATAAAATTCTATATTAGCACATACACATAAAGGCCATAAGGGGACATTGGGTGTCTATCAGCACTCCTCATCTCATTCCTTTATAGCACGTTCTCTCCCTGAAACTAGAGCTAAGCTGACAGAGTGAAAATCCAACTATCCTCAAATTTCTGCTGATCACCCCACTGGATCACAGGACTACCTGCAGCCATACTTTGTGGGGAGTCCAACTCAGATCTTTATGACTTCATTAGTGCTCTTATCCTTGAGCCTTCTTAATAACTCTTATTTCTTTTCAAAAGAAGAGGAATTTTTTTTCATCCATAACCATGCAGAACCAACTATCTATGCATGTAAAAAAGAACTTCACAACTTTCTCCCAATGCCAGGACTAAGACCTAGCTGATGCATCATTGTGTTGTGATGATTTTAAAAAGATAAATGTGTCAAACCCACGATGAGATTAATAAACATTAAATATAAACCTCAATTGTAATAATTTTATATTATTATTGTTATTGTTGTCAGGATATGGGGCATCAAATCAATGGCCTTCCACATGCTAAGTAGTACTCTAATGCTGATTTCATCTTTGGTTATTTATAATACTTTATATTAAATGTGATAAACATCAAAGATAAATAGTATGTGGTGTTGCTTAAACGTTGAGCTTTGTGAATTGAAGTGTCCAGAAAAATAATAACCATATCACCTTGAAGATTCTAGAAAGCCTGTTGATTGGCATGATAGTAGAGAGTCCAGAGAAGGATTTTTTTTAGCAATATTTAATACTTTTAGCAATATTTAGACATGCATTCTCTCTTTCTGTGAGTCTAGTATCATTTTGATTGTCACTGACATTTGCAATGTATTAACTTAGCAGGCAACTGATTCCCCACATTCCCAAAACTAAGAATGTCATCGCATGAAATTTGAAGCTCATAGCAGAAATTTCTCTTTTTGTAGATTGAGTAGATAACAAATGCCTTATTTTTTATTTCTCTTTTGGTCCATGACTGAAAGAAGCTCATGTAATCATATTCACAGTGAACCATGCTGTTGCAGACTACCCAAATCTATAATCTCATGCTATAGTTCCTCATAGGATTTCCAGATAACTGTTGTTGTTTATGTTTTTTTTTTTTTTTTTTTTTTTTTTTTTTTTTTGTAAAAGCTATCTTTGGTATCATTGCTTATTTTGAAATGGACTGGCAATGAAACATTGGCCTCACAATATACATTGCTTTGTGAAGTAGATTACATGACGGTGGTAATTCTGACCACTATTATTCGGTGGTGTTGGAGATCAACCCAAGTTTTTTCACATACTAAGTCTATTGGGTTGCACTTTTAATTTGGTGTATTAAAATTATTTGGGGGGATTTATCATTGAAGACATATTTTCTGTGTTAAGAAATCTTGGTTTTGAGCTAGATACTGTGGTGCACACCTTTAATCCAGCACTCAGGGAGGCAGAGGCAGGCAGATAGCCGTGAGCTTGAAGTCAGCAAGGTCTACAAAGGGAATCCAGATCAGCTAAGGTATACAGAGAATCCCTGTCTTGAAAAACAAAACAAAAAAATCTTAATTTTGAGAACTAAAGTTATTTAAAGCCTTTATTGATGATATAACAATATTATTTTGTGGTCTTTATAGCAGCAGGTAGCATCAACTGAATATTTTTTATTGATTAAATATAATTTTTGACAGATTCATATATACATGTGATGCATTCTGACTGCTCATACACATGCCCAAGTCCCTTCCCACTGTTAACCCATTCCTTCCCCAAAAAAGTCTTTTTAATATGTTGTTCATATATTTTGTTTGTATGATGACCTACTTAGTAAGCAGGGCTATCAGTATTGTAACATACATGGAACTATTAATTGGAGACTTGTGGACTCTATAGTGATGACCTACTTAGTAAGCAGGGCTATCAGTATTGTAACATACATAGAACTATTAATTGGAGACTTGTGGACTCTATAGTGCATACACAATTTATGATAATGAATATCTCTCCTCTGGAGTTCATCTGCAGCAAGTAGCATCGATCATCTCTTACATTTTCATTTATTTGCATGAAATAAATTTCTTGCAAATTTCTGAACACATTTTACAGTGTTTTGTTATGAGATGAAGTTCATTTCCTATCATGGAGCAGGGGTCATAATTTTTCATGTTTTAATTATGAAAGATACCGTTGATAAAAATGCATGTGTCATGTATCTGCAACTTTATAAACTAAGTCCCAAACAGTCCAACTATGAATTTACAAATATATTGATAGTCTGTCTTAGAGTTCTCTAAATTAGTAGCAACATTAGCATGAACATATATTGAAACAGGATTAATAACATTGGCTAGTATGATGTTGTCTTGGTAGTGAAGTCCAACAATTGCTGTCTCTCCTTTGGAAAGGGTGATAACCTAATAGCTAGTCAGGAAACAAGGCAGGATGCCTCATAATTTCCAGTGTGGCACTACGAGCAGAAGATACTGTGTTCCTGCTTCTGCCAAACTGGAAGGCCATAGATGCTGAGTTCTGGTGTCAGCAAGGAACTTAAGCCCAATCCTGTTTTCTGCCTCATTATCGCTTATTTTTCCTTGATATCTAAGTTTCTAGCATTCTCCTTACCATTGAGTCATAAAGTCAATTATAGGATGCAACAGTTCTCAACTTCGGCCACAACCCCTTTGGGGTGTCAGAGGGCACTTTCACAGAGATTTCTTAAGACCATCAAAAAATACATGTATTTACAATTACAATTCATAACAGTAGTAAAATTATAATTATGAAGTAGTAGTGAAAAAATTCATGGTTGGGGGTGTCAGCAAAACATGAGGAACTGTATTAAAGGGTTGCAAGATTTGGAAGGTTAAGGATGCCTTGCATAGAGCATTGAAATGAATGCATTCCTGGGCTCTCTAAATAGTTCTAATAATGAATATGAGTATTCTACTTTAGTTTCCTTTCTTTCTCTCTTTTTTCTTTCTTTTTGTTTTGTTTTGTTTTGGTGGTGTTTTGTTTTTGTTTGTTTGTTTTTCTGAGACAGGATTTCTCTGTATAGCCTTGGCTTTCCTTGATTCGCTTTGTAGACCAGGCCAACCTTGAACTCACAGAGATGGGCTTGCCTATGCCTCCCACTTTAGTTTTCTGACAGGAGGAATGAACAGACCCCAAATCTTTGCTCTAAATGAGAACACTGTTTTATCCAGTCTGCTGAGGTTTTATATTAGCAACACATTGTAGGCTGAGCCTACCACAGAGAGGCTCTAAAAGACTCTCAAAGCACGTATCAAAGCAGATGCTCAGGATCATAGCCAAACTTTGGGAAGAGTGCAGTGAATCTTATAAAAGAAGGGGGAGACAGAAAGAGCTGGAGAGGATAGTAGCTCCACAAGGAGAGCAACAGAAACAAGAAATATGGGCCCTGGGGTCTTTTTCTGAGACTGATACTCCAACCAAGGACCATGTATAGAGATAACCTAGAACTTCTGCACAGATGTAGCACATGGAAGCTCAGTGTACAAGTGGGTTTCCTGTCCTTGTTGCTATAATATATTAATATCATATAACATATGATACCATGTATTAATATTTTATATTAATATTAATACATGCCACTGTGATTGGTTGGCTTTAACAGTGAAGTTAAATTGCCAGCACCTATGTATTTTATTTTCATGTGCTAGTTATTATGTCTTTTATGTTTTACTGTTATTAGATTCTCATGTGTTTTTATGGATGCAGAATATTCTTTAGCCTAAAATTATCATTTTTTTTTGATGTACAAATAAACAGAAGGTCTGCGAAAAGGATTTGTCACATTTGGCCTTTAAACAATAACCCAGTTATCTTTGAGTATTTTATTCCTCTGGCTGTAAATCACTAAAAAGGCTCTAACAATAATAATTTTCCAACATCCATTGGGAGGATGGGGTGAATGGAATGACGCATATTCTCCGAGGCTGTATCACCTGCCTTCTCCCAGCTCATAGACCAGATTCTCATCTCCCCTCAAGGCTTTAAACATGTGCATAATGCTGGCTTCTTAGAGGACTTGCCATGCTCTTCTATCCAGTGGGGGCTCTAATTGTACTTTCTTCTTTCTTTAGTCCTCTTATACATATGTGAGAGGTCATGTAAGTTACCTGTTGGTTTTTGAATTTTGAATGAAAAGATTGACTTTTTCTAAAAAATCAATAATTGGGACTGTGTTACTTTTTCTTAGACACATACCTGTAAATGATGAAGCATATGATTCCCATATTTTCGTTGAAATTTGATCACAAAGTACCCATTTCATGTGTAGATGTACTTTGAAGTTTTATGAATAAAAGAAAGACAGTGAGTCATTGTCTAGCTTTCTTGACTATATTTAAAATTTAAAAATAGCTAAAATTCACTGAAGAGCAACTATGTGACTGCACAGACCCTGCATTCTTCCTTTGTGTCCTCCCTTGTGCTCCTTGATATTAGCCTCTGAGATTACAACCAACATTGTCCTTACTAGATGAAAGAACTTAAATCAGAAAAATATGATAACTAACACAAAGTTACAGAGTTAGTCTAAGCTGATTCAGAGCATGAGTGAAGTTGATGTTTAAATTCTCAAAGTTATGATGTTGAACACAGTTCATATTTTTAAAAATCATGTATTTAAAAATTTTCACAAGTACAGATACATTTTGACAGCACGTTTTCTATTTTTTTTCTTTTTATTTAGAGAAATAGCTCATTAAAGAAGAGGAACAACAACAAAAATAAGCTTACAGAAATTTGAATTAAAAAGATTGCCTTCACAGTAGAGGACAATGCAGCCACTTTTGATGAGAACTGATAGACTAAGATCAGAAAGAAGAGGAGAACCTCCCCTATCAGTGGACTTGGGGAGTGGCATGCATGCAGAAAGGGGAGGGAGGGTGGGATCGGGAGGGGAGGAGGGAGGGGATTATGGGGGGATACAAAATGAATAAAGTGTAATTAATAAAAAAAAAACCAAAAAGATTGCCTTTATAAGTTCACTTTGCAAAAGATAAATTTAAATTTGATCTGTATTTAGTGACCACAATGATTACATGGAAAATTTAATAATAGTCAGAAATATCAAGGACTGGAAACAGGAACTCCCACTGATAGCTTTTTTATTTCATTGTTTTATTAATATACAAAGCAGGTTAATGGATTTGTATTTTATGACCTATAGCTCTTTGCTTAAATTTTTTTCTTTATATTTCCACGCGATTCCACTCTCCCCAGTTCTATTTTCAACTTTCATGAGATAAACTTTGGAGATTCTACATATTAATGACAGCTTCAGGTGCTTGCTTATCTATGCCTGATTGACTTTTCTTGCCCTAAGGATGACAGCAACATGAAAACCACAGAATTTCGTCTGTTTTATGATACTGTTGTGCAATGGGATGTAAGTATATTGTAAAGAACCTGTTGATCAACTGGTGGGACACGGTTTTTTCAGCTTGGTGAATAGTGTTGCAGTGAGCATGAAGGAATTCATATTTCTCACATTCGTATTTTGTTTTCTTTGGGTATATATCCAATAGTGGGAATTACATATCAAATGAATTTCCATTTGTTTTATTACCATCATATTGTTTTTATAAAGACCATACTAATTTAAATCTCTGCTAGCACTAGGTAGAAGTTTCATTTCCGTGGCATGCTGGCTTATACACATGTTATCTGTAGTGGTTTTGACAATAGCCATTTTAAAAATTTTATGACTATAGTGTGTTTTTTTTCTTTAATTGAAAATATATTGTTTTATCACACAATATATCCTGATTACAGTTTTCCCTTCTACTCCATCCAGTTCTTCTCAACTTCCCTTCACTTCAGATTCAGTCCCTTCCTACCTCTCCTTACAGAAAAACAGGCTTCTAATAGATAACAACCAAACATAACAAAGTAAAATACAATAAGATGAAGTGAAAACTATCGTATCAAAATTGAACGTAGCAACCCAACAGGAGCAAAAGAGTGTCAAGAGCAGGCAAAAAGTCAGAGACCCACTTGTTCTCAGTCAGGAGTCCCATAAAAACACTAAGCAAATAGCTATAATATCAGCACAGAGAACCTGGTATAGACCCATGTTGGCTCTATGTTTGCTGCTCTCGTCTCTGCGATCTCATATGCACCTTGCTTACTTGATTCAGAAAGCCTTGTTAACCTGGTCTGCTCAACCCTTTCTTTTTTTTTTTACTTTGTAGATTGTAAATTTATTAAAAATCATTACATTATTTTGTAGAAGTTTGTGCGTTTGTATATGTACACCTGAATGGGTGAGTGTTCATGGGAAAGCCAATGGATCATCTTGTATGTCTTCTTTAATTTTTCTTCCTCTTGTTTTTTTTTTTAATATTTTTAAATTTAATTTTATTTTTATATTTATCTATTACAATTTATTCACATTGAATCCCCATTGTAGCTCCTCCCTCTTCTCCTCCCAGTTCCATCCACGCTCTCTTCTCCCCCTCTTCCCCTTTCCCTAGTACACTGAGAGGGGAGGACTTCCTCCACATCCAACTAACCCTAGCCTATCAGGTCTCATCAGATAATGACTGGCTGCATCATCTTCCTCTGTGGCCTGGCAAGCCTGCACCCCCCAGGGGAAGGTGATTAAAGAGCTGGCCACTAAGTGCTCTTAAGATCTTTCTTTCTTCCTTGAGATTTCTTGAGCTCTGAGGGGAGCAATTTGATGAAGATTTTCAATTTAGACTCTCTCTCTCTCTCTCAGCATATTGTCTGGCTGTGGGTCTTAGCATTTGTTTATGATATCACTGGATAAGGCTCATATCTCTGTATGATATATTATGTAATACAGATAAACACATACATATACACATATACATGATTCATATACATGAATCATCAGTGTTTGGTTTTATCCTATGTCTCTGAACTATGCAGTCCCTGTTTCTTGGTTATCCAAACACTATGCAGTGTTCCTTCTCACGAAATAAGCCTTATATCAAATCAGACGTTGGCTGGGTACTCCCACAATTTCTGGGTTACCATTGCCCTAAGATATTTTGTAGAAAGAACAAATTATAAGTCAAGGTTTTGTTGTGTACTTGAGCAAATTTTGGGTATATACCTAGGAGCGGTATAGCTGGGTCTTGAGGTAGCACTACTCCTAGTTGTCTGAGAAAGCGCCAGATTGACTTCCAGAGTGGTTGAACCAGTTTACATTCCCACCAACAATGGAGGAGGGTTCCCTTTTCTCCACAACCTCTCCAGCATGTGCTATCACTTGAGTTTTTCATCTTGGCCATTATGATGGGTGTAAGGTGAAATCTCAGGGTCGTTTTGATTTGCATTTCCCTAATGGCTAATGAGGTTGAGCATTTCGTTAAGTGTTTCTCTGCCATTCGATGTTCCTCTTTCGAGAATTCTCTGTTTAGCTCTGTTCCCCATTTTTTAAGTGGATTACTTGGTTTGTTGCTTTTCTGCTTCTTTAGTTCTTTATATATACTTGATATTAGCCCTCTGTCAGATAAAGGGTTGGTGAAGATTCTTTCCCAATCTGTAGGCTGTCTATTTGTTTTGATGACAGTGTCTTTTGCTTTACAGAAGCTTTTCAGTTTCATGAGGTCCCATTTATTGATTGTTGCTCTTAGAGCCTGTGCTGTTGGTGTTCTGTTCAGGAAGTTGTCTCCTGTGCCAATGAGTAGCAGCTTTATTTGTAATAGCCAGAACTTGGAAACAACCCAGATGTCCATCAACGGAGGAATGGATACAGAAATTGTGGTATTTTTACACAATGGAATACTACTCAGCAATCAAAAAGGAGGAAATCATGAAATTTGCAGGCAAGTGGTGGGATCTAGAAAAGATCATTCTGAGTGAAGTATCCCCGAAGGAGAAAGACAAACTCGGTATATACTCGCTTATATAGACCTACAAGACATGATAAACATAATGAAATCTACACACCTAAAGAAGATAATCAAGAAAGTGGACACAGGCGAAGGTGATTAATCCTCATTTAGAAAGACAAATGGGATGTGCATTGAACGTATGACAGGAGTCTACCACAAAAGGCATCTGAAAGACTCTACCTAGCAGTGTTTCAAAGCAGACACTAAGACTCATAACCAAACCCTCAGCAGAGTGCAGGGAATCATATGAAAGAAGGGAAGTTAGTATGATATGGAAAGGATAGGAGCTCTACAAGGACCAAATATATCTGGGCACAGGGTCTTTTCTGAGACTGACACTCAACCAAGGACCATCTATGGATATATCCTAGAACTTCTGCTCGTGTGGCCTGTGGTAGCTCAGTAACCAAGTAGTTTTCCAAAGTAAGGGGAACACGGACTATTTCTAACAGGATCTCAAGGGCAGGCTGTTTGACACCCTCCCCCCAGGGGAGGAGCAGTCTGTTAGGCCACAGAGGAGGACTTTGCAGCCAGCCCTGAAGATACCTGATAAAACAGGGTCAGATGAAAGGGGAGGAGGTCCTCCCCTATCAGGGGACTTGGAAAGGGGCAGGGAGGAGACCAGGGAGGGAGTGTGGGGTTGGGGAGGGAATGAGGGAGCGGGATACAGCTGGGACACAGAGTTAACAAAATGTAACTAAAAAGAAAAATAAAATAAAAAAAATTAAAAAAAAATAAGTCAAGGTTTTGTAGCTGGGTTGGTGACTACATTTCTCTTTAAGTGCGTGGAAGAGCGTTGTCCTGGACTAAAGAGACTAGAATGTAGGAGTGAAGGCTCCCTATAGAGAACAGCTGGACTTACCCATATTCTGTGAGTTGTGTGGTTGTTGTCCTCAGCAATGTGGGCCCACAGTGAGTTTACAGAGAGCAATACTTTGTCTTAGCAACAGCCTCAGTTGTTTTGATATTTCTATGGACCCTTTTTTGCCAACAACTAAATTGAATACAAGTTTGTCTGGGCACAGGGGGCCTCATCTAGCTACTAGAGATGACAGGTTGAGATTCCAAATTCCCCATTATTATGTGTTCCTTTTGCTACATGTGTATGAGCTTTCTCTTGTGTTATTGATCATAACCATTCTGACAGTTAAGATGGAATCTCAAAGTAGTTTGATTCGTATTTTCCTGATGGCTAAGTTTTTTTTGTCTCAGCAT
>NW_026593819.1:0-8710 GCF_907164565.1 Psammomys obesus
AAGTTGACAGCCTTGCCTTGTTTTTGATTTAAAGGAAATACAAACTGAGGGATTCTCAGAGATAGACAACCTAGAGAAGAGAACAGGAACACCAGACACAGTCATCATGAAGAGAATACAAGAGATAGAATAGAGAGTCTCAGGCACAGAAGAAAAGATAGAAGAAGTTGATACACCAGTCAAACAATATATTAAATCTTAAAAATTCCTGACAAAAAAAATCCAGAAAATCTGGGACACTATGAAAAGACCTAACATAAGAATTATAGGAACTGAAGAAAATGAAGAGTCCCAGCTCTAAGGACCAGAAAATATTTTCAGCAAAATCAAAGAAGAAAAATTCTCCAATATAAAAAAAAAAGAAATGCTTATAAACATACAAGAAGCTTACAAAACACCACTTAGATTGGACCAGAAAAGAAAATTGATCAAACACATAATAGTCAAAACACTAAATCTACAGAACAAAGACAGAAGATTAAAAGTTGCAAAGGAGGGCTACTGATTTTTTTGAGTTAATTTTGTATCCAGCCACATTGCTGAAGGTGTTTATCAGCTGTAGGAGTTCCCTGGTAGAGTTTTTGGGGTCAGTCATACATACTATCATATCATCTGCAAATAGTGATAATTTGACTTCTTCCTTTCCAATCTGTATCCCCTTGATCTCCTTCAACTGTATTAATGCTCTAGCAAGGTCTTCCAGAACTATGTTGAAGAGATATGGAGATAGTGGGCAGCCTTGTCTTGTCCCTGATTTCAGTGGGATTGCTTTAAGTTTCTCTCCGTTCAGTTTGATGTTGGCTATAGCTTGCTGTATATCGCCTTTACTATGTTTAGATATGTGCCTTGTATCCCTGATCTCTCCAATACTTTAAACATGAATGGATGTTGGATTTTGTCAAATGCTTTTTCAGAATCTAGGGAGATTATCATGTGTTTTTTTTTTTCTTTCAGTTTGTTAATATGGTGTATCACATTGATGGATTTCCATATATTGAACCACCCCTGCATACCTGGGATGAAGCCTACTTGTTCATAGTGGATAATATCTTTGATGTGTTCTTAGATTCGGTTTGCAAGTATTTTGTTAAGTATTTTTGCATCAATGTTCATAAAGGAGATTGGCCTGAAATTCTCTTTCTTTGTTGAGTCTTTGTGAGGTTTAGGTACTAAGGTGACTGTGGCTTCATAGAATGAGTTTGGTAGTGTTCCTACTATTTCTATTTTGTGGAATAGTTTGAAAAGAATTGGTGTTAGCTCTTCTTTGAAGGTCTGGTAGAATTCTGCACTGAAGCCATCTGGTCCTGGCCTTTTTTTGGATAGGAGACTTTTGATGACTGCTTCTATTTCTTTGGGGGATATAGGACTATTTAATTGATTTACCTGGTCCTGATTCAGCTTTGGTAAGTCAAATCGATCAAGAAAATTGTCCATTTCATTTAGATTTTCAAATTTTGTGACATATAGACTTTTGAAGTAAGTTCTAATGATTGTTTGGATTTCCTCAGTGTCTGTATTTATGTCCCCCTTTTCATTTCTGATTTTGTTGATTTGGGTGGTGTCTCTCTGCCTTTTAGTTAGCTTGGCTAAGGGTTTGTCGATCTTGTTGATTTTCTCAAAGAACCAGCTCTTGGTTTCATTGATTCTTTGAGTTGTTTTATTTGTTTCTAATTGATTGATTTCAGCCCTGAGTTTGATTATTTCCAGCCGTGTACTCCTTCTTGGTGTGTCTGCTTCTTCTTTTTCTAGGGTTTTTAAGTGGGCCATTAAGTTGCTTGAATGAGCTGTCTCGAATTTCTTCTTGAAGGCACTTAGTGCTATGAACTTTCCTCTTAGCACTGCTTTCGTTGTTTCCCACAAGTTTGGGTATGTTGTGTCTTCAATTTCATTGATTTCTAGGAAGACTTTAATTTCTTTCTTTATTTCTTCCCTGAGCCAGCTGTCATTTAGTAACAAGTTGTTCAGTTTCCATGTGTGTGTAGGCTTTTTGCTATTTCTGTTATTGTTGAGGTCCATCTTTATTCCATGGTGATCAGACAAGATACAGGGGATTATTTCAATCTTCCTTTATCTGTTGAGGGTTGCTTTGTGACCAACTATATGGTCTATTTTGGCGAAGGTTCCATGAGGCGCTGAGAAGAAGGTGAATTCTTTTGTGTTTGGGTGTAAAGTTCTGTAAATGTATGTTAGGTCCATTTGATTCATGACCTCTGTTAGAGACATTGTTTCTTTGTTTAATTTCTGTTTTGTTGACCTGTCCTTTGTTGAGAGTTGGGTGTTGAAATCTTCTACTATTAATGTGTGGGGATCTATATGTGGTTTACATTTTATCAATGTCTCTTTAACAAATGTGGGTGCTCTTGTATTTGGGGCATAGATGTTCAGGATTGTGATGTCTTCCTGGTGGAATTTTCCTTTGATGAGTATGAAGTGTCCTTCCCCATCTCTTTTTATTAATTTTGGTTGAAAGTCTATTATTTTATCAGATATTAGAATGGCTACTCCTGCTTGCTTCTTGGGTCCATTTGCTTGGAAATTCATCTTCCAACCCTTTACCCTCAGCCCTTTTGTCTTTTATATGCAGGAGGGCTACTGATTTTTTTCAGTTAATTTTGTATCCAGCCTCCTTGCAAAAACATAAGAAGGAAAACACACACAAACACACATACCAGTATCTCCAACATCAAATTACGAGGAATAAACATTCACTGGTAATTAATATCTCTCAAGATCAATGGAAAAAATATCCAATAAAAAGACACAGGCTAACAGAATGGAGAGACAACAGGATCCATTTTTCTGCTGCTTACAAGAAACACACCTCAGCAACAAAGATAGACATTTCCTCAGAATTATGGACAGAAATGTTTTCCAAGGACACAGATCCAAGATGCAAACTAGAGTAGCTATTCCAGTATTGAATAAAATAAAGTTTCAACCAAAATTAATTAAAAGAGATAATAAATTCTATTCATCAAAAGAAAAATCCACCAAGATGATGTCTAAATTCTGAACATCTATTCCCCAAATGCAAGGGCACCCATGTTTCATAAAAGAAACATTAATAAAGCTTAAATAGTGCATTGAACACAACACATTTATAGTGGGAGACTTCAACACAACACCAGTGGAGAAGTCATCTAGACAGAAAATAAACTCAGACCTGGCTCTTCACTGACCTCACTCTGAGGTGGGGGGGGGGAGCCTTACCAGGCCACAGAGGAAGACAATGCAACCAGTCACTATGAGTCATGATAGGCTACGGTCAGATGGAATTGGAGGAAGACCTCTCCTATCATTGGACTTGGGGAGTCATGGGAGGAGAAGAGAGAGGGAGGGTGAGTATAGGAGGGGGCTACAAAGTGAATAAATTGTAATAAGTGAAATAAATAAAAAATCAAAAAGAAAGAGAGTGAAACTGACATTATGAATAAAGTGGACATAATGAACAACTATAGAACATTTTACCCGAACACAAAAGAATATACCTTCTTCTCATCACCTCATGGAACCTTATCCAAAACTGACAATATAGTGGGCCACAAAGTAAACCTCAACAGGAACAAGAATATTGAAATAACTCCTTGTATCCTATCAGACCACTATGGGTTAAAGCTTGACTTCATCAGCAGAAACAACAGAAAGCCTACAAACTCACAGAAACGGAACAAATCTTAACTCAATTATCACTGTAACAGGAATGAAATAAAGATAGACACTAAAGACTTTCTAGAATTCAACGAAAATGTGGCCACAAAATGCCCAAATCTGTGGGTCACAATGAAAGCAGTGCTAAGAGAAAGGTTCATAGCACTAAGTGTCTTTACAAAGAATTGGAGAAATCTCACACCAGTGACTTAAACACAAACCTGAAAACTCTACAACAAACATACCCAAGAAGCAAGAAGCAAACATATCCAAGAGGATTAAACAGCAGGAGATAATAAAACTCCTGAAATCAAAAAAAATAGCAACAGGAAAAGAATATAAAAAGTCAAGGAAACCAAGAGTTGGTTCTTTGAGAAAATCAACAAGATAAACCCTTAAGAAAACTAACAAAAAACAAACAAACAAAAAAGAAAAACAAAACAAAACCCTCCAAAAACAAAAACAAAACCAGTGAGATACTATCCATTTAACAAAATCAGAAATGTAAAGGGGGACATAACAGAAAATGATGAAATCCAAAGAATCAGTAGGTCTTATTACAAAGCCCTGTAATCCACAGAATTGGAGAATCTAAACAAAATGGACATATTCCTAGATAGATACCACTTACAAAACTAAATCAATATCAGATAAACTATTTAAATACTCCTATAACTCATAAGGAAATAGAAGCAATCATTAAATGTTTTCCAACCAAAATAAGTCCAGGGCCAGACAATTTTAGTACAGAATTCTCCCAGATTTTCAAAGGAGACCTAACACTAATACTCCTCAAACCATTTGACAAAACAGAAATGGTAGGAGCAGAAATGTCAAACTCCTTAAATGAGGCCACAGTTTCCCTGATACCTAAACTTAACAAAGATCCAACAAAGAAAGGACATTTCAGATCATCTCCCTTATGAACATTGATGCAAAAAATACTGAATACAATACTCACAAACAAAATCCCAAAACACATCAAACATATCCACCATGAGTTAGTAGGCATCATTCAAAGGATTCAGGGATGCTTCAACATACAAAAGTCTGTCAATGTAATCTGCCATATAAGCAAACTTAAAGGAAAAAAAATAAAACATGACCAGCCTTTGACAAAATCCAACACTCCTTCATGTTTAAAGTCTTGGAGAGATCAGGGATATAAAATGCAAACTTAAATACAATAAAGGCTATATACAGTAAGCCAATATCCAACATCAAATTAAATGGAGAGAAACTTAAACAAGTTTTTCCACTAACCTCAGGGACAAGATATGGCTGCCTGCTTTCTCCATATCTACTTAATATAGTACTTGAAGTTCTAGATAAAGCATTAAGGCTACTGAAGGAGATCAAGGTGATACAATTTGAATAGGAAGAAGTCAATGTATTGTTATTCACAGATAATATGATAGTATACATAAGTCAACCCAAAAATTCTGCAAGGGAATCTCAACAACTAAAAAACATCTTCAAAAAATGGCTGGATACAAAATTAACTAAAATAAATCTGTATTTTTTCAATATACAAGAGTCAAAAGGGCTGAGAAAGAAATTAGGGAAACAACATCTTTTAAAATAGCCACAAATAATATAAAGTATCTTGATATAAATCTAACCAAGGAAGTGAAACACCTGTATGATAAATATTTCTAGTATCTGAAGAAAGAAATTGAAGAAGCTATTAGAAGATGCAAAGATCTCCCATGCTCATGGATTGATAGGATTAACATAGTAAAAGTGGACATCTTACCAATAGCAATATATATATATATATATTTAATTCATTTTCTATCAAAATACCTACACATTTTTTATAGAACTTGAAAGAACAACTCTCAAATTCATACAAAAAAAGAGAATAGCTAAAATATTTTTATACATTTAAAAAAGAAAATATTGAGAGGTATCTCCGTCCCTGATCTCAATTGGACTACAGAGAAACAGTAATAAAAACTGCATGGTATGGATATAGAAACTGGCTGATCAATGGAATCAAATGGAAGTCCCAAGATAATCTCACAAACCCATGAACACTTGATTTTAAAAAAGAAGCCAAAACCATATAATGAAAAACAGAGAACATCTTTAACCAATGCTGCATTGTAATTGAATGTCTACATGTAGAAAATATAATTAGATCCATACCTATCATTCTGCACAAAACTCATGTCCAAGTGAATCAACATTAGTTTTAGAGAAAAAGTGGAGAAGAACCTTGAAATCATTGACACAAGAGACAACTTCATGAACAGAACATCAACAGCACGGACTCTAAGATCAATAATTATTAAATGGGACCTAATGAAACTGAAATGCTTCTGTAAGGCAAAGGACACTGTCAATAGAACAAAATGACAGCACACAGACTAGGGAAAGATCTCCAGCAACCCCACATCCAACAGAGGGCTAATACCAAAAATATATAAAGAATTAAATAAATTAAACACCAAATAAAACAACAACAACAAAAAAAACCAAAACAAATAACCAAAACCAAATAACCTATGTATAAGTGGGGTACAGAGCTAAACAGAGAATTTTTCTCAACAGAAGAATCTTGAATGGCTGAGAAGCTCTTAAACACATGCTCAGTGTCTTTAGTCATCAAGAAAATCCAAATTAAAATGACTCTGAGATTTCATTTTACACCCATCAGAATGGCTAAGGTCAAAAACTCAAGTGAAGGCACATGCTGGCAAGTAAGTGGAGCAAAAGGAACACTCCTCATTTTTGGTGGGGGTGCACACTTGTACAGCTACTGTGGAAATCAGTCTGGCATTTTCTCAGAAAACTGGAAATAGATCTACTTACACAAATGTAGCAAATATGCAGCTTAGTCATCATATTGGTCCCCTAACAAGAGGAATAGGAGCTGTCTCTGAATGTGCTACCTATCCCTGGCCTTGTCACTTCCCAGTGGGAAAGGATGTTCTTAGTCCTGCAGTGAACTTAGAAACCCAATTAGGAACCTCCCATTTTCTGGGGGGAAGAAGGGGAAACGTGGGAGGGAGGTGTGGAGGTGGGACTGTGAGGAGAGTAGGGCAGGGGCTGAGATGAGGATACAAAGTGATTAAATAAATAAACGAAGTAGAATAAAACAAATACAAAATTATATTTAAAAGAAATGAATCTCATATGAACACGCAGAGAATAAGGCCTCATGCACAGGGTCTGAATGGATTGGCACCTTGGCCTCTGTGTATGTATCATGGTTTCCATTTTAATGTCATTATGGGATCCTGAATGTGCAAATATGTCAGTCTCCAATTCTTGAGCCTTTCTGTATCTCTTTCTTTAGTTTGTCTTGTACAATTCTGATGTGATAGTTTTTGTTATACTTATTAAATTTTATTTTATTATTATCCTTTAGACATCTTTTTCTAATGAGAGACAGAAAGGAAGTGGATCTGGATGTAAGAGGTAGTAAAGAGGAACTGCGAGGTATAGGAGAAGGGGAAACTGTAATCAGTGTTTTATGTCAGAAAAGAATCTATTTATTTACTATAAAAGGGAAATTCATCAAAGGTGTCTTTTACTATGAACTCTTGCTCATTTTATGATAACCATACTCAATATGAAATAAAATACAATCTGTATGATCTAAACATGTTACAAATTAAATGTCAACACCACAGTGTAGAAAAGACAAATCAGAAGAATGAATAAATCACAAGAAATTTGAGTAAGATTTTTAAAAGTAATGTTTAAAAGCAATGTTTAAACTCAAAGTCTGCAATTAGCTCTTTATTGGCTGGTACAATTTTAGTCCAAATAAAGTGCAACATTTACCTTGAAAGTATGAAGTATGTCATATAGTGTCACTCTAGAATTTAGGAAGGTTTATCAAATATACTTTTCTTTCTGATTATTCTCTTACGATGCATTATATGTTAAAGTCTGTACAGTTTGAATAATTTTTTCTATAAACGTTAAGGCAGATCATTTTTTAATTGTCTTTGTTTATCTAAACTGTATGTCTTCATCCTCATGCTGAACTAAAAACCATATTTATCACTTATAAGGAAATAATATGGAACTGAACACTTTAAATTTTAATCTTTGAAATGCAAACCAGAAATACAAATGAATTATTCAGTACTCATCAAGGGCCTTGAAGACATTCAGTTGTTTGCATTTACATGGCTTTAGTCCGCTTATAAACTAGAAACTTTAAGAAAAAAAAAAAAACTAATATTTTCTATCACTTCCTGTTTCTTTCTATCTATATTCATTATCTTTCTTTCCTTGATGTATTTTCTTTTGCCTGCAGAAGTAATCCAGTGGAAGTTGTTTCCTGGCATAGCAAAAAAGAAAAATCACCCAAAAACTCCTGCCTCATTTTAAATTTTCAGTTTTAGTTTAAATATTATATTTTGCATAGTGTTATAGTCTCATATCTAATAACATGTAATATTATTCAAAGATGAAGGAATTTTAAACATTTTTTTTTTTCTAAAATGACTTACTCAGTTCAATCATCATTATTGTTTTAATAAACTGCAGGACTAGCCCTCCTGTATACCAAAGACAAAAAGGCCAAGAAAGTAATCAGGGAAACAACACCCTTCATAATAGCCACTAATAACGTAAAGTACCTTGGGGTGACACTAACTAAGCAAGTGAAAGACCTGTTTGAAAAAAACTTCAAGTCTCTGAAGAAAGAAATTGAAGAAGATATCAGAAGATGGAAAGATCTCCCATGCTCATGGATTGGTAGGATTAACATTGTAAAAATGGCCATCCTGCCAAAATCAATATGAAGATTCAATACAATTCCCATCAAAATACCAACTCAATTCCTTACAGACCTTGAAAAAAAGATTCTCAGCTTCATATGGAGAAACAAAAAAACCCAGAATCTTCAAAACAATCCTGTACAACAACAGATCCTCTGAAGGTATCTCCATCCCCAATGTCAAGCTGTACTACAGGGCAACAGTAATAAAAACTGCATGGTATTGGCATAAAAACAGAAAGGATGATCAATGGAACCACATAGAAGACCCAGAAAAAAAAAAAACCCACACACTAATGAATACTTGATTTTTGACAAAGC
>NW_026593820.1:0-5614 GCF_907164565.1 Psammomys obesus
AGCAGGGGGATTAGACAACCACCACCATTCTCTAACACATAGTAGGTCCCAGGCCATCCTGCGTTACATGAGACCCTGCCTCAAAAAACACAGAAACAGAGGGAGGGAGGGAGGGAAGGAGGGAAGAAGAAAGGAAGGGAAGCTACTGGTAGGCTTTAGCATGAAGGAAATAGAGTACAAAATGCTAGAGTGTATGTCGTACCATTTACTAGGACTAGAAGAGGCAAAACTATAGACAGGAACTGAATTAGTGGTGGTCAGGGGATGCTGGTTGGAGATGCTGATTGCCAGGGATCAGAAAGGAACACTGGTGTCATGAATAATAATATCTTGGCAGTAGCAATGGCAAAGCACTAACTATATTTATCACAACTTACCATGCACTGTTAAAGCTGAAGGGTTTAGCCAAGTGCCTGTTATAGTCAACTAAGCTATGTATAGAAGAAGAGAATGAGGAAGAGGAGAAAGGAGAGGGGAGGAAGGAAAGAAGGAAAACTCACAGAGAGGCACATGTGCACCAAATGAAAGCTCCCTGACACTCACAGCAGCCTATTGGTTACGGTCCCAATCAGCAACCACCCTGAATGCCCAGGAACTGCAAAATGCTATACAGTGTTGCATTTTTCAGCACCATTAGAATGGAGAGCCCACCATGGTGGGGGGCACCTTCCCAGGTGGCTCTATACCTATAATGCAGCGTCACCCAGCACACAGGAGTGTGGGTCATATCATTATGAAGTTCCCGGAGCCTCAGACACAGGCAAAGCTAGTTTGGGTAATGGAAATTTAAATTGTTCCAGCTGTGGTGAGGGCTGATCAACAGAGATTGCGGGGGCGGGGGGACCTCCTGGGTTTGCAATGCTGAATGTCCAGGTCTACGTGGAGGTAGCCAGGGATATTCTTGGGAAGCTGGACACAGCATAAAGCATGCTTTAATAGATGTTAGGCCTCCATAAAATGATTTCCTTAAAGATGTGTATTCAAGAAGTCCTCAGAGATGGCTCAGTGAGCAAAGTGCTTGCCACGTTAGCTTGAGGACCTGAGCTCTCTCAGCAGAGCTGGTAGAAAAACTGAAATGATGATGCCCTTGTAATCCCGAAGCTGGGGAGGCAGGTCTTTCCAGAGGGCAGATCTCTGGACCTGCTGACTGTATTAACTGTTTAGTGAACTCCAAGCTAGTAAGAGGCCCAGTCTCAAGAGCAAGGTAGACAGTGCCTGAGGAGAAATACCCAAGGTTAGCATCTAAACTCCACATTCATACACATACATGTATGCATACCTTCACACCACATGCACACGCGAGCCCCATATATGTGTATGTATACATATATGGCAGGAGTAATGCACGCAGAGTGCCATGAATTCAGACTTAGAAGATGGAGCTTGGCACGGGTTTTTGTCTGCTCCTTTGACAACAAGGAAATGGTTGCGCTGGGCCTCCACATGGGTGAAGACTTGTTTGACAGTTGTTGCCAGAGTTGGGAAAGTGACAATCTGTGCAGTCAAGGTGCTTCATGTTGAATGTGCTAATTATAACCCCTTCTTTATCTGCTCAAGGCATCAGATTTCCCAAGCCCTGCCTCCAGGGCCCTGGTACCTCCCAGACACCTAATTGTCACCTGCCAGCCTGAGGAGCAGAGGCCTGGGCTGCTGAGCAGGGCTGCTTGTTTCTCCGAGGCTCAGAGGTCAGAGGTCTTCCTGCTGTAGCCTCAAGGACCTGCAAGCTTACTGTAGTCCTGAGTCCCTTCCACACTGTACGGCTGTTTACCGAAAGTAAACCTTAGCCAGAACTGGTATCCTCGCAGCACTCCGAGGGCTGGGGCAGGATTCCTTCATGGCAAACCTGTGCTATAGTGAGACCCTGTCTCAACTAGGAGGGAAGACGGAAGGGAAGGAGGGGGAGAGGGAGGAAGTTCATCTTGACTGATAACCTGACAAGGTCAAGAAGCACTTAGGAGACAAACCTCCAGGCACAAGTCTCTGAGGGAGGTTCACTATGAGGGAGTTTCTCCATGTGGTCACTGAGGTGCAAAGGTCCACTCTAAGTGTGGGCAGCAGTATCCCATGGGCCTAATAGAAAGGAAGGTGAGCTGAGTGCCAGTGTCCATCATTCTTGACTGTGGATGCTATGTCCAGCTGCCTCACTCTCCTGCCACAGTGAGCTGCATCATGTTTCCCCTGCCACAGTGAGCTGCATCCTGCAACGGTGAGACAAAATAAACCTTCCTTAACCTTCCTTAAGTCCCTTTGTAACAGCAACAAGAAATGTAGCGTGAAGAGAGGAAGATGGGGAAGCGGGGAGGGGGGGGCGCTAAGGAAAGGACCAGAAAAGTGAACTCAGGAGTTTAACACCTCATTGTGAAGATCTGGGGTGCTGCTCATGCACACTGCTTACTATTTAGTGAAAAGGATCATTGTATTCATTTACTTTGTGTGTGTGTGTGTGTGTGTGTGTGTGTGTGTGTGTGTGCATGTGTGTTTCCCAGAGCTCGAGTGCAGGACATCAGGCTTGCCTTTACCTACTGATCCACCTTGCTGTGTACTTTGATCCCTTCAGCCATCGTGTTTAGGAGAAATATCAAAGGAAATAGCCCCTCTGTGGTGGTTATACATATTCTCTTGGTTGTATTCCTCTAGAAAAAGCCTAGCTGGGGGCTGGGGCTATAGCTCACTGGGTAGAGGGCTTGCCTACCATGCATAAAGTCCTGGGTTCCATCCCCGGGACTGGCACATGCCTGCAATTCCAGCACTCAGGGGGGGAGGCAAAGGTCATCTCAACTGCTACTTAGAAAGTCCCAGCCCAGCCAGGCTGCACGGAGAGATGCTGTCTCAGAAGAGGTGACCTTTGCCTCCCCCCCTGAGTGCTGGAATTGCAGGCATGTGCCAGTCCCGGGGATGGAACCCAGGACTTTATGCATGGTAGGCAAGCCCTCTACCCAGTGAGCTATAGCCCCAGCCCCCAGCTAGGCTTTTTCTAGAGGAATACAACCAAGAGAATATGTATAACCACCACAGAGGGGCTATTTCCTTTGATATTTCTCCTAAACACGATGGCTGAAGGGATCAAAGTACACAGCAAGGTGGATCAGTAGGTAAAGGCAAGCCTGATGTCCTGCACTCGAGCTCTGGGAAACACACATGCACACACACACACACACACACACACACACACACACACACACAAAGTAAATGAATACAATGATCCTTTTCACTAAATAGTAAGCAGTGTGCATGAGCAGCACCCCAGATCTTCACAATGAGGTGTTAAACTCCTGAGTTCACTTTTCTGGTCCTTTCCTTAGCGCCCCCCCCTCCCCGCTTCCCCATCTTCCTCTCTTCACGCTACATTTCTTGTTGCTGTTACAAAGGGACTTAAGGAAGGTTAAGGAAGGTTTATTTTGTCTCACCGTTGCAGGATGCAGCTCACTGTGGCAGGGGAAACATGATGCAGCTCACTGTGGCAGGAGAGTGAGGCAGCTGGACATAGCATCCACAGTCAAGAATGATGGACACTGGCACTCAGCTCACCTTCCTTTCTATTAGGCCCATGGGATACTGCTGCCCACACTTAGAGTGGACCTTTGCACCTCAGTGACCACATGGAGAAACTCCCTCATAGTGAACCTCCCTCAGAGACTTGTGCCTGGAGGTTTGTCTCCTAAGTGCTTCTTGACCTTGTCAGGTTATCAGTCAAGATGAACTTCCTCCCTCTCCCCCTCCTTCCCTTCCGTCTTCCCTCCTAGTTGAGACAGGGTCTCACTATAGCACAGGTTTGCCATGAAGGAATCCTGCCCCAGCCCTCGGAGTGCTGCGAGGATACCAGTTCTGGCTAAGGTTTACTTTCGGTAAACAGCCGTACAGTGTGGAAGGGACTCAGGACTACAGTAAGCTTGCAGGTCCTTGAGGCTACAGCAGGAAGACCTCTGACCTCTGAGCCTCGGAGAAACAAGCAGCCCTGCTCAGCAGCCCAGGCCTCTGCTCCTCAGGCTGGCAGGTGACAATTAGGTGTCTGGGAGGTACCAGGGCCCTGGAGGCAGGGCTTGGGAAATCTGATGCCTTGAGCAGATAAAGAAGGGGTTATAATTAGCACATTCAACATGAAGCACCTTGACTGCACAGATTGTCACTTTCCCAACTCTGGCAACAACTGTCAAACAAGTCTTCACCCATGTGGAGGCCCAGCGCAACCATTTCCTTGTTGTCAAAGGAGCAGACAAAAACCCGTGCCAAGCTCCATCTTCTAAGTCTGAATTCATGGCACTCTGCGTGCATTACTCCTGCCATATATGTATACATACACATATATGGGGCTCGCGTGTGCATGTGGTGTGAAGGTATGCATACATGTATGTGTATGAATGTGGAGTTTAGATGCTAACCTTGGGTATTTCTCCTCAGGCACTGTCTACCTTGCTCTTGAGACTGGGCCTCTTACTAGCTTGGAGTTCACTAAACAGTTAATACAGTCAGCAGGTCCAGAGATCTGCCCTCTGGAAAGACCTGCCTCCCCAGCTTCGGGATTACAAGGGCATCATCATTTCAGTTTTTCTACCAGCTCTGCTGAGAGAGCTCAGGTCCTCAAGCTAACGTGGCAAGCACTTTGCTCACTGAGCCATCTCTGAGGACTTCTTGAATACACATCTTTAAGGAAATCATTTTATGGAGGCCTAACATCTATTAAAGCATGCTTTATGCTGTGTCCAGCTTCCCAAGAATATCCCTGGCTACCTCCACGTAGACCTGGACATTCAGCATTGCAAACCCAGGAGGTCCCCCCGCCCCCGCAATCTCTGTTGATCAGCCCTCACCACAGCTGGAACAATTTAAATTTCCATTACCCAAACTAGCTTTGCCTGTGTCTGAGGCTCCGGGAACTTCATAATGATATGACCCACACTCCTGTGTGCTGGGTGACGCTGCATTATAGGTATAGAGCCACCTGGGAAGGTGCCCCCCACCATGGTGGGCTCTCCATTCTAATGGTGCTGAAAAATGCAACACTGTATAGCATTTTGCAGTTCCTGGGCATTCAGGGTGGTTGCTGATTGGGACCGTAACCAATAGGCTGCTGTGAGTGTCAGGGAGCTTTCATTTGGTGCACATGTGCCTCTCTGTGAGTTTTCCTTCTTTCCTTCCTCCCCTCTCCTTTCTCCTCTTCCTCATTCTCTTCTTCTATACATAGCTTAGTTGACTATAACAGGCACTTGGCTAAACCCTTCAGCTTTAACAGTGCATGGTAAGTTGTGATAAATATAGTTAGTGCTTTGCCATTGCTACTGCCAAGATATTATTATTCATGACACCAGTGTTCCTTTCTGATCCCTGGCAATCAGCATCTCCAACCAGCATCCCCTGACCACCACTAATTCAGTTCCTGTCTATAGTTTTGCCTCTTCTAGTCCTAGTAAATGGTACGACATACACTCTAGCATTTTGTACTCTATTTCCTTCATGCTAAAGCCTACCAGTAGCTTCCCTTCCTTTCTTCTTCCCTCCTTCCCTCCCTCCCTCCCTCTGTTTCTGTGTTTTTTTGAGGCAGGGTCTCATGTAACGCAGGATGGCCTGGGACCTACTATGTGTTAGAGAATGGTGGTGGTTGTCTAATCCCCCTGCT
>NW_026593821.1:0-15911 GCF_907164565.1 Psammomys obesus
TGAATTAGCCACAACAGGCTTTTAGGAATGTTAAAAAAAAAAAAAAATACTGGGCCGCACCCTCAGGGCGTCATCTTGGGGTAGGCAGTTCTCTGTGGCCAGTGTAGCGTTCTGTGAGGGACACAGCTGGGAACTGTTAGCAGTTAATAGCCCAGAGGATGGGGGATGGGCTCCCAGGCCAAGCCGAGCCGATCTTGGCAAAGAACAGCCTTATCTGCTCAGGAAAGAAAACACATTCTGAGTGTGAGATAAGGCTTGAGTAAAAGCAGGATGCTAGGCAGAAATGGATCTGCAGAGACATAGAGTGGGGCTTGGTGGGGACCCGAGGGCAGAGGAATAGCCGTTAAAGGGCCCAACTTGGGTTCCCTGGGTCACCAGGGGAGCAAAAGAGGCTCACGATCCTAAAAACAGTGACTCTTCTCCCAAGCTAACCACACAAGCGGCCTGTGTCAGCATCCATTATCTCCTGCTAATAAGCACCTAGGTAATAAAAATAAATATTTTTCTTTCTTTCTCTTTTGATTCTGGGGATTGATTTTGGTTCTGGGTCATAGGCGTGCTTGGCAAGTGATGTACCAGTGAGGTATGTCCTCACACCTTCTCTTACTTAGTTTGGGATGGGGACCCATTACATGGCCCAGGCAGGCCTTGAACTTGGAATTCTCCTGTCTCTGCCTCCAGGGTAGCTAGAGTTATGAGCCTGCACTATGTCCATATTCATTTTTTCATTTTTTGGACAGAATTTCCCTGTGTAGCCTTAGCTGTCCTGGAACTCAGAGATATAGACAAGCATGTAGACCAGGCTGGCCTCGAACTCATGGATCTGCCTGCCTCTGCCCCCAAGTGCTGGACTTAACAGTGTGTGCCACCACTGGTAGGCCCGTATTCATTTTTACTTAACAAATATGAAGTATATTTCTAGGTGCCAAACCCACCAGGAATTCTGTTTAAAATTTCTGAGTGTGTATTCATCGTATGAAACAACCAGTTTCGTTAAGAGCCTTTTCTATAGGTTTGTCGCATACTCTGATCACATTCGTCACTGCCTCAGCAGTAATTTCAATATAGACTCAAATTTCAATATAGACTCAAAATGTACTAGTGTGATTGTGTATTGCAGGCTGGTTTTAATCAAACAAGCCTGTTTAAAGGAAACACACAGACATCTTGCTTTGATTGATAGTCTTTTGAGTACCCTCACACAGCTGTCGTAGTTCTCATTCATAGATTATCCAGAAGTGATACAGAACAATTCCTCATCAGTTCTCCTCCCCCAGTTCTATTGTTCCAAACGGAGAGACATGCCTGTCTTTTTCACCTAGTCTCTGCCAGCAGCGAACCTGTTTTTGATATTTGCACGGTGTCCCTCCTTTACTGCGTAATTACTCAAAATTTCTACTCTTTCCCACGAGAATCTGAAATTCAAGGAACAAATTTTGGCCATCAAGATGGTCCTTTCTTCTAGGTCAGGTTTTAGGATTAATATAAATCAAACTATGCCAGAAAGCAATTAGAAATAGCTGGTAAATATAACTCATTTACAGATGCTCACACAGCCAAATCCCAAGTGTCTCCACAGACAGAGCGCTGCCTTTGTCTACTGGCAAAGTTGACACCTCTGTCTGCCTGCTGAGTCTCCTCATCGGACGTGCCTCAGAACAGCCATGGAGCACGAGGCAGACACATAGTCTTCCTTCCAAATTCAATTTCTCCTGCCTCCACCTCCTCCCATTGCTGTCTGCTCCCTAGACAGCTGGTTTCAAATCTATGTCAATGTTGGCTTTCCCTTGTCTGTAGCTCCTCAGATTGAATTATTTACTCAGCCATCACAGCTCTACTGTGAAATTGAACTATAATTTCCCATTCTTTTTTCTTGTGTGTTGTCACATACTTGGAGGACAGTCTTACCACGAAGATGAGATGCTGAATTCATTTTCTCTCCTTTTTCTTTCTTTGTGTGCACAAATGTTCATATGTACCTACATGTTATCTCTACATTTATCTATCTGTCTCTATTTATCTATGTACCTATCCACATTTTTATTCATTCACTGTTTTAATAGACAGATTGTTGTGTAGCCCCAGCTGTCCTCAAAATGGTTCTGCACCTGAGGATGACCTTGAACACCTCATCTTCCAGCCTCTACTTCCCAAACTTCTAGAGTTATAAGCAATATTCCACCATGCCCTCATCTCCTATCATGTTCTAAATCCTTTTGAAAAAATATACACACTTTGTTCATTTATATTCATGTATGTATGTGTGCACTGTGGCTTATGTGCAGAGCTCAGGGGGCAACTTGTGACATCTCCTTCTATCATGTGGGTCCTGGGGATTAGGGGCCAGGGTGTCAGGCACCTTTACTCAATGAGCCATCTCCCCAGCCCTCCAAATTCTTTAGTGATGTGCGCGTTTCTTAAATTCTTCAGTCTTCTCTCCTTGACCCGCTTACAGTCATCTCTCCTTCCTCTTTTCCTTTATGAAAGCCATCTGCTGTTCCTGGATTTGGCCTTCCCTCGTGTGAAAGCTCTTCCTCCTGCAAGAGAGGGCTCTACTGTCCAGCTGTGAGTAGTTTCTTCAGGTTGTCATTCCTCAACCTCTCTCTCCACAGACAATCTTCTTGTCATTGGGCCAGAGTTAGCTTTCTCTCTTCTGAACATCTAGAACCCAAATCCTCTGTCTACTTGTATTTTTTGTCTTAGATTTTTTACCCCAAGCTTGTTTCGGCTTTTTTTTTTTTTTTTTTTTTTTTTTTTTTTTTTTTTTTTTTTTTTTGTTCTTCTGCTATACTGATGAGTGAAGCTATGCCAAGCAAGGATTATACCACTGGAAAAGTTGCACACCCAACTTTCCTCTTACTACTTGTTTGCAGGCAGGGTCGCACTAATCTTCCTGGGCTGGCCTTGGACTTACTTGGAAGCTCCAGCTGGGCTTGAATGTGTGCCTTCCTGCCTCTGCCTCGCAAGCAGCTGGGTTTATAGGCCTACACGATCAACCTGATTTTAGAGCCCCTTTTCTTGATGTCCAGGCTTACAGATCCATTATACATCACTATGCCCTCATCATGTCCCCTTTTGATGAAGGCGGGTTCCAGGCCGAGCTTTTTGTTTTGTGAAACAGACGGTGGAAGCTGAGAAAAGAGGTAGTACGGTGGTAACGGAGGGCTGGTGGCTGGGTGGACAGGCTGAGTGATCCTAGGAGAGGGGGCAGTGGGAGGGAGGAGGCCAGGGTGCAAGAAGGTGAGGTGTGGGTTTGAGAGATTTGGGGAGCAGTTTGAGGGGGACTTGGTGTTTCTATAGCACAGGATAAAGTCTTCCCGTGGGGTCAGAGACTTTCTTCCCTTCAGCTAAGGCCTTTAGCAAAGATTTAAAAAAAAAAAAAAAAAAAAAACAACTACCTTTTACTTTTTACTGAAGATTGTCATATGTTCTGCTGTGACACTGTGGGGAGATAGGCTTTCAGGGGAAGATAAGAAAGGTGTTCTCAATGGGATATGCATTGGACGTATGACAGGAGCCTACCACAGAAGGCATCTGAAAGACTCTACCTAGCAGTGTTTCAAAACAGATACTAAGACTCATAACCAAATCTTCGGCAGAAGGGGAGTTAGTATGATGTGGAAAGGATAGGGGCTCCACAAGGAACAAATATATCTGGGCATAGGGGTCTTTTTTGAGACTGACACTCCACCAAGGACCGTGTATGGATATAACCTAGGACCTTTGCTCAGATGAAGCTTGTGGTAGCTCAGTAAATATTGGTTTCCCATGGTGAGGAGAACAGGGACTATTTCTGACAGGAACTCAATGGCAGGCTCTTTGACCTCCCAACCCCCCAAGGGAGGAGCAGTCCTGCTAGGCCACAGAGGAGGACTTTGCAGCCATTGCTGAAGATACCTGATAAAACAGGGTCAGATGAAAGAGGAGGAGGTCCTCCCCAATCCATGGACTTGGAAAGGGGCAGGGAGGAGATGAGGGAGGGAGGGTGGGATTGGGAGGGAATAAGGGAGCGGGATACAGCTGGGATACAGAGTTAATAAAATAACTAATAATAATAATAATAATAATAATAATAATAATAATAATAATAAAAGAAAACTAACTTAAAAAAAAAAGAAAGGTGTTCTCTTGGGCTGGAGAGATGGCTCAGAGGTAAAGAGCACTGGCTGTTCTTCCAGAGGTCCTCAGTTCAATTCCCAACAACCACATGGCAGCTCACAACCATCTATAATGAGATCTGGTGCCCTCTTCTGGTGTTCAGGCAGAACTAATGGCAGCCTGGTGTGGTGGGCACACTCCTGTAATCCCTAGCACTCAGGGAGGCAGAGGCAGATGGATATCTGTGAGCTGGAGGCCAGACTGGTCTACAAATAAAGTCCGGGTCAGCCAAGGCTATACAGAGAAACCCTGTCTTGAAAACAAATAAACAAGCCTTTCTCCTCCCCCTTCCACTTTCTCTTTTTCCTTTCCCTCTTCCCTTCCCCCTTATTTCTCTCCCTACCCTTATCATCTGTCTATTCTTTGGGCATAGTATCTTGCATTTCTTGGTATCCTGTGGGTGCTGTGCAGAATTATGAGTTTAAGAAGCTCATTGCTAAGTTGGCTGTCGGCCTGTGACATTCTTAAACCTTTGTAGCTCTGTTTGTCCGGTTCCTATAGAACTGTCATGGTCTCCAGCGGGATGAGTCTACCTCAGTGGCTGTGCACAGATATCTGTCAGGGTTTGGAAAAGAAATAAAGTAAAAACAAATCAAAGCATGAGTGCACAAAGCCACAAAATAATCCTTTAAAATGTTTGGATGTTTTATAGCAATGGAATTGACATCTCATTAGGAGCTGCTTAGCAATGACGGAATAGAGCAGCCTTTGTGCAGATTTAAAACACAGGTTTCTATGTCTGAATATCCTTCAAGGAACTAGATGCTTCAAAATATACAGATTCCTAAGGTGTGGAAGACCCTTGAATAAGTGTTGGAGTGTGTTAGAGACAGGCGTGTGAGACACCATAAGCTGGCTAGTTCATCCCGAAGCTACCTACCCATAGCTCCACTGTCCACTGAAGTCTAAGCCTCAGATTTTCTTGAAGGGGAAACAAAGTCTCTTACAAGAGAAATGACTTGCCAAGGCCCCAGCAGATCAGTAGAAAGGCAGGGATCTGATCCTGTGTCCTTTAGTTCCAGGCTTGTTCTATCCCTATTCGTGTGTTGGACTTGCAAACAGCGGCAGCATTTTCCAGCATTTCCAGACTCTCCCCACACCCCCTAGTCTATCATTCTAGACACTTCCCATGGGTTTATTATCTGTGGAAACATACCCAGAATGATGTCATGAATATGGTTGCTAGTAGAATCCTGCAGAAACTGCGCAAGCTCAAGCTGTAGCACAGACATCTTGAGGTGTGGATCCACAGGGAACAAATTAACCCTACTAAATTGTGTCAGTTATGATGATTTTTTTTTTTTTTGGTTAAACAAGCTAAGCTTTAGTAGATGTGAGAAACACAAACAAAATTTGTCTAAGACACCCCTCATCAGCATAGGTGGGTATGTGGTAGTCCTTACAATTAAAATAGGGAATTCAAAAGAAGGAACAAGTTTAGACACTTGCTAAGATGTGTTATCCATTTTCTTTTTATTGTAATTTTTAATTTTTATTTTACATGCATTGGTGTTTCGCCTGCATGTATGTCTGTGTGAGGGTATCAGGTCCACTGGAAGTGGAGTTACAGTTGTGGGCCGCCATGTGGGTGCTGGGAGAACCCGGGTCCTCTGAAAAAGAGGTCAGTTCTCTTAAGCGCTGAGCCATTTCTACACCTCCTTGTTACCCGTTTCTGTGGCTTCAAGCACTCCACTTTTGTTGTTGTTAAATAATTTCAATGGAGCAGATTTGGCCACTGCCCTGCTAATTTTTGGTTCTTACGCTTCCATTTGCTGAGGTTACAGTGGTGTCTGAACACGTCTGCGCTCCCCCCCCTCCCCCGGTGTTGGGAGAACACATCTCCCAGAAGGCTGTGGACTGGGAACTTGGATTCCTCAGCTTTGTGCTACCAGGTCAACTCAAAACAGGGAGAGCTGACTCCATCGGCATAGCCGCGAAGAGCACGATGGGAAAGGGCAAAACGGAATCCAGAGTCTGTAATTTCATATGGGAAGGGGCATCCCCTCACTTCTGCCCTACTGGAAGAGAAGAGACTACACCAGTCCATGCTCAGGGGGAGGGAAGCATCCCAGGGCGTGAGAATCCGGGTGGGATTTTTGGAGGCCATATCAGAGGCAGCTACACAATGACTCCGGCCCCAGGAGGAGTAGGCGGAGGCACCCAGCAGGAACTTGGACATCTGCATTGGAAGCAACAGGAACATTCTGGGGTGGAGAAACAGAATTGGGACTTAACAGCATGTTATAAGCAGGGGGTGAAATCATGGGAATAGATAAAATCAGCTAGGAAAAAAAACCCCACATTTTTTATATCCACTAATTACTAGTATCTACTAATTACGGTTAGAAAAATTGAGATTGAAAGTGAAAACAGATGTAGAAAAAGATAGTGTTGATAACGGAGATTGCTTGCCACTCCTGTTTTAACTAGACTTCCAGATTGCCGTGACAACAGGTTAGGGTACGAATGGTATAAAGAGACTGTTGTTGGGAGCCCCCAAAAAAGCTCATTCTCTACTTAAAATTCTTAATGTAAGGGACTAATTGAAACCCACACGCGAGAGGGTAGTTTTCCCTTTGTCAGTCTGAATGCAAAGGTCAGGATGGGTCTCAGTACTTCCAGGTCTCAGTCATGAAGATAATAAATACTCGAGTGGTGTAATTTATCACAGTCATTTAAGAAACTATACCCGCGGGTCCATAGTAGCCTGATGCCCTTCATAAACACTCAGGCCAGGGTGTGTCCCAAGGAAGGATGGGAAAATACCTCATTTGTCTCCTCTGACCCCAAATCATCCCTCTCTTTCTGCTTTTGCCTCTTGCTCTTGTGTGTGTGTGTGTGTGTGTGTGTGTGTGTGTGTGTGTGTGTGTGTAATGTTCTTCATGACCATTCTGTGAAGCCAAACCCTACCCTCCTTTCAAGGCACCACTAAATCCCGTCTTGTCTATTAAATCTTCCTGACCAGAGCAGTCATTCTGCCCCACCCACCCATCTCCCATGTGGGCTTCTGTTTTGGTGACACCCAGCTTTGGGAGGATTCCTCAGGCCATTTTCTGTGCTGGCCCTTGTCTTCCAGGCCAAGTCCTGGTAAACTTTGCTTATTGGAAAGCCTCTCTTCGAATGCCTGTTTTCATATATTTGTAAGCTGTAAAGAGTTATTTCACTTTTGCTTCATTGGAAACCGTCAACAGAATGCTTCACTGCCCATGAAAATGAAATGAGACCTACATGTCAATCAAGGTCCACATATAAAATTTGAGTTTTGCTTATAAAATGCTTGGAGAAATGTACTCTCCTTCCTCTCTCAGCTCATTGTTTGGAACCTTGCAGATATGGACTCCTTTTTTTTCTCTTCTGAGAGAAGGTAAAGCACCCTGGGAAGGATTTTTGGTGGCATCTGCTAGCTCTAGCCTGGTGTGGCACACGGAGCTGGTGTTTGGTAAACATGTGTTGAATGGCACTCAGGGAGGATGTGTTTTTAATTTGTGATGGATCCAGCAGTCCATCCCTTCTTTCTGGCAAGGCCTCTTCTTTATTCTCCTCTGCTGTTGGACTGGTATCTGTTATGTCTGGTAGAAAAAAAAAATGACAGGCAATACCAGGGTGGGACCAAGAGCTCATGGAAAACACAAGTGAAATGAGGCTGGGAAATGGAGCTTTTGTTTTGGGTGGAGAGGAACTGTTTGCTTTGGGGGATTGAGGTAATGAAAGTTATTTCAATAACATAACTCAACAGTTGTACATGCTCTCTGCCAGAAGTATGGCTAGGCGAACCTCACCCAGGGACCCCCATCTGCAAAAGGAGGAGGTTGAGTCTGAAGTGAGAACAAATTCTCTCTGTCCGGCAGATGACAAAACTATACAGACCCCACGGTTACAGCTCTGTAGGATGTATCGTAGGGACAAAGAGTCATGGGGAGTGAAGAGAAAGAAAATAGTTGTTAGAAAGGCGGATTATATGGAAACACTTAAAAATTAAATAGTGAAAATATTTTCTTTGATAAAGAAAAGTTGTGAAAAATGATGGAAACATAAAATCGTCTCATCCTTGCTGTGTTTAGCAGATGGTGCTTGACTTTGGTCAAATTGGTTAAATGAGTCATGAACTAAGCAATCCAATGTAGAGCATAAAAATACGTTTCCACTGTCTACCACTCAACCTTTCTTTACTTTCCGTCTTCACAGCCAAGGTTCATTTCATTCACTCTCAAGAAAGTAGTGGGGGAACTGAGGCACACCAAGGCTCGGCCAGTAGCTGGAAATGTGTCGGTCCTTCCTTTAGTACAGAGAGTAATGAGGAAGAATGGGGTGATGTCTTAAAGTTGACATCATATCGTGATCTCGAAAAGAAGTCTATTGGCTCATTTAGCTAATATTTGTGGTTCCCTCTTGCTGGAAAAGTTGTCCCACTTGGAAGCCCTGAGAAGGAGAAACTGAAAGTGAAAGGCAGGCACAGCATTGCCGTAGCCCTTGGTGACCCTACCCAGAGATAAACGGATCCTTACTGGGGTTTCTTCTGTGCTACCCGGAAAAAAACCTGCGAAGGGCCTGGGCTCAGGGGCTCCGTTACATTATGTTGTAGCCTCCAAGAGACAGGGTCACATTGCCTCCTGTATGTCATCTGAATACAGGGAAAACAGGCGATTTCAAGATCGTACAATGGGTGCAGAAGAGCCTGGACACACAGAGGACAGGCCGAGGTCCTGTTTGACCTCCAGGAGCCTCGGTTCTGGTGACCTATGGTCCCTTAACTGGCCCCCTTTCCCACCCTCAATAATCTCCCTACCACCTTATTGTGTCTCAGGAACTTTGAAAAACATCCACATCAAGCTCCACCACAGACTTTTAAAAACAGAACTTCTGGGTCCTTCCGTCCGAATATTTTAAGTACCTAGATCCTACTGTGTGTCCATGGTTAAGAACCTTTGCTCTCTCTCTCTCTCTAAGTGGTCATGCCTTAAAAGGATTCAAGGATCCTTTCTCAGGGAAGCTTTCTCTATCTGCCTCAGCCTAGGCCTAGTCACCCTGGTGTACGGCAGCTCAGCGGTGCCCTGTGTTTGTTGGCATGTAACTTTCGAGCTATTCATTGTTTCAAGCCTGCCTTCCCCGTAGACCACTGCTGTGCAAGGGGACTGAAACGCCTCCCTTACTGGCAAGTGATTCATCTTTGCTCCAGGTGGCACGGATAGTGTTCAGTATCTAACTCTTGGATGAATGCTTCTTTATTTCACTACAGGTGGTATGTTCATGTGCGTGTATGTGTGTGTGTGTGTGTGTGTGTGTGTGTGTGTTCATGTGCGTGCGTGTATGTGCGCCAAGTACATTGTTCGGAGGACAATGTTCAGAAATCTTCCCATCATGGAGATCCTGGTGATAGAACTCATGTCATCAGGATCTGCTGAGCCATCTCCTGGCCCTTGAATGAATTATTCTTTACTCAACCGAGGATGTGTGGCTAAATCTCCAGTTCACGGATCTGTTAAGAGGACTTTTTTGAATGTAAGACCTTAATCAAACCAGACAAAATATTTTAAAAATTCTGAATGTAAATCAGTGTCTTTATCTTCCCATTCAGGTATCAAGGCCATGCATTGAGTCCATCATCGTCATGAAGTGTGCTCCATCTCAACATCAAGATCAAGTTGATAACTTGCCTCAATTTCTATAATCTCATATCTGGCACAAAATGTTGAAAACAAGAAAAATCTCCTTCAACAAGATGCATACATTCTTAGGGTACACGTTTGTGCTGAGCGTGACAGTTGGTGATTGGGAATTCCTGATCCCCCCCCCCTCATGTGTGTCATGTGCACACATGTGAAAATAGGGTTCTCCCAGGAAACCCCAATCTTAATTGAGGGTTGGACAAGAGGATCGCCTGAAACCCAGGCTCCGACTGACTCAGCCTTTAGCAGCCTCTTGGATTTGGCTTAGGTGAGTGGCTCGTCCTGAGCCTTGAAAGAACCACTCCTCCCGTGGGCTCTTGACACTGACCAGCCCCTTCCCCTGCTAACCTGCAGGCTGGCTCAGTGGGGGTGGCCTTGAGACACTTCCTGCCAGAGCCTGGAGGCCTGCAGTTTCTCCTTCTGGTCAGACAGCAGAAGGGTGGGCTGAAAAGTAAGGGCCACTGCTACGGGGGCCCTTTCCGCCAGGGTCTCCTGGGCCTCCGTGGCCAAGGTGTCCCTCACGCGTTCTCCGTGCAGGTGATACAGCTCTTCACGCTTCTGATCCCGGGGATCTCCGGGTCTAGACCTCAGCCTCAGAGCGGTCTGAACCTCTAAACCGCTACTCCACCTCTTCCCATTCCCTCTCTTCTCCACCCCGGGACGGAATATCCCAAGCCCGGCAGGACTGCGCCTCCTTCCAGGGCGCTGATCCTGCGAGTGAGGAAGGCCCCAGTCCCGGGCGGCGGCTGGCAGAGGGGAGTGGAAAGGGAGGACAGATGGGGCCGGGGGGGGGGGGGCGGAGGGGGGGGAGGCAGGGGGGGTGTCATTTTCTTTTTCTTTCTTTCTTTTTTTTTAAAAAAGTATTTCTCTCGCGAGAAACCGCTGCGCGGACGATACTTGAAGAGGTGGGAAAGGAGGGGGCCGCAGAGTTGGGGCAGAGACTGTGGGTGCCACAAGCGGCCACGGCTGGGTCAGCTGCGGAGCAGAGCAGCCACCGCCGCCTGGGAGTCCGAGCCGCTAGTCCAGTGGGTCTCGTGGGGTCCCGCCAGGGTCGGGCTGCAGCTGGGGGCTGGGGGCCCGTTTGCGCGGTACCCAGGGCAGGAGGCCAGGCAGGGTGAGGGGCTGTCTCGGAGCATCTGCAGCTGGCCCTCCCTCTCCGCCTGACAGCTGCAGGACCCGGGACTGCCGTGCCCTGCTCCACGTCGGATGCAGGGGACTGGCAGGGGTGGCGGCGGCCGGGTGTCTGAGCTGAGAGAGGACCCTGTTTGGGAAGCTGGGGCGTCAGCCCTCATCGCGCGCGCAATCAGTGTCATTAAGGCAGTGTGGGCAGCCGGCTCGCGGGACGCTTGGGCTCCCCGGGGACGCGGTGCTTGGCGCCGCGAGGCCGCTGGCTCCGCGGATGCTGGTCGCCAGGCTCTGGGTCCGCAGCCAGCTGGGGAGCCGGCGGTCCTCGCTCATCCCAGTAACTGCGCCACGCGCAGGCGGCGCGCGGGCTGGGCTCTGCTTCGCGGGGACTGCGTGCTTCAGCATCCCGGAGCCCTGAGTGTCTCCTCCCGCCTTGGGGACTTTTCTGTGTTGCAGGGCAGGGGCTGCCCGAAGTGGGAGAGCAGCGCGCCGGGAGAGGAGAGCGGCAGGAGCCAGGCCAGGACGTCCCTGCGGCGGGACAGCGGGACAGCAGGACCCCGGAGGCGCGCGGGGCGCTAGAAGGCGCGGCTGGTGGCGGAGCGAGTGGCGGCCGGCGGCACCATGCGGCGAGGAGGGCTGCTGGAGGTCGCGCTGGCGTTCGCCCTGCTCCTCGAGTCCTACACGAGCCACGGGGCGGATGCCAACCTGGAGGCTGGGAACCCGAAGGAGACCAGAGCCAACCGGGCCAAGAGAAGAGGCGGTGGAGGACACGATGCTCTGAAGGGGTAAGGGAAGCGCTCAGCTGCTTCGGCGTGCCTCCCCCTCGCCCTTCTTGGGACTTTTAAGATCCAAGGCAACTGACAGGGCTGGTTCTGGCCGGTAGAGGACCCTGAGTGAGACCTGCTGGGGGGAGGGGGCGGGGAGGGAAGGACAGCTTGGAAGTGCCGAGGTTACTCGGTCACCAACTCTCCTTCGGATAGATAAATCGCCGCGTTCCTGCCCCAGAGGAGGGGACCTGGCTGGAGGGAATCCTGGCCCATTGTTGAGGCAGATTTGGGGAGGCGAGGAGGGCTCCTTGTGGAAGAAGGGGAGGAGCTGAAACCCAGAGAAAGGGAGAAGCCCACTGCTTTTGCTGCAGCAGTTCCGGCAGTGTGCGGGGAGAAGGGCTTTCCTGTATGGGCATCGGCTGTTGAGGAGGCAGAGAGGAAGATGGGATGCGTGGTCAGTAGATAACTCTCCCCTAAGTCCCGCATAGGCAGTGCCGTACGCTCCCTTTCAGATGTCTGTCCTGGAAGTCTGCAGGGCAAAAGTTTTAGAGAAAAGTGTCTGGGCTGTGTGAGCTCTGCGTGTCACTGCCGGAGTAATGTCGCTCTGGCTGGCCCTCAGCCGGTGTTAACAATGTAGTGTCTACTTGGAAAACCCTCGTACCATTGGCTTCCCATGCCCTAGTGTTGCAGCAGGAAAAACTTAAAGCTGGCAGGTTAGCCGGCTATGGCTTGGCAGTTTCCGGAGCTTAAGGAGAGCGGAAATAGTTGCCTTAAGATTTTTTTTTTTAAACTGTTAAAAAGGACAGTCTGAGATTAAGTTCGAGCCTCTATTAGAAGCAGTGGGACGGAAGAGCTGTCCTTTGGAAGAGCCTGCTCGCAGGTCCCAGGCAATGCATACGCTGAAGTTTCTTTCCGTTCTCAGGGTGCTTTTTACCTGAGTGATCCTGTGACTTGATTATGTGACCCTGGAGGACACGATGAAGGTGTTCATTGGGTCTTCTTCTTCTTCCTTTTCTTCTTGTACTTGTTCTTCTTCTTCCTCCTCTTCTTTTCGTGTTGGCTGTTTTGTGTATGTGAACCTTGTGTTTCTATTGCTTCAGTACAAGAAGCAAGAGCTGCGTGTGTGGAAGAGTTCTTGAGTCCTTGTCTGGTCCCGATAAGCATCAGTGCTTATAAGCCCCGAGGCTGTGATAAAATGTTTGTGACTCTTTGATAGCTAAAATCAGTTCTGTCTTGACCTTTGTGAAATACAGCTAGAATCCCAGCAACATCATCAATAAAATCTACTGATCCTGGCCAAGCAGCAGACAATGGTTGCCCTGTATAGAAGGCTCCTTGGAAAGCTTAGAGAATGGGTAGAATCGCTGATTTTAATGTGTTCTCAAGGGGCTTCATTTGGTTCTGCATTTTTCTCTCAAAAGTATATTTCTGCTGCATGAAAGCATCTTAGTGTCTATCGTGATGGCATTGCTCACATAAATGCATGTGTGTGTAACGTGTGTGTGTGCGTGTACACAAGTCCAGAGTTTTGGGGGGATCTTAGTGTGTGTTTATGTCACCAACCTGTGCGTCTGTCCGACAAGCAGAGAGTACCGCCCCTCTCTGCTAACAGACAGTGCACTTTTGCCACACCTGTGCTTTTTACGTTGGGTTTTGCGTGTGCTCCTGATTGTAGAGTTATTCCTCTGGACTTCTCATAGTGTATGATCTCTGACAGGCCTTCTGCGGTTTCAGTTTTTTAGAAGTATTTTTTTTTAACATACAGTATTATTAGAACAACCATTATGAGTATTCCTAGCTCTTGTGTTATCTATAAGGTTTTCCGTGTCTGTTTCTATGTACAGATGTGGTTAAAGTAGTTTTAAAGGATGCACAGTTAAAAGCACCTCCCTCCTAGTTTTCAGATACTTCATTTATATATTTTTCTAGCAAAGAAATTATAGACATATATACATATCTGCATATGCATTACATATATGCATGTGATACACATACATGAGCATGCATGTATGAGCATGTGTTTTACTACATAGATGTACCGTGCATAATGTGAACCTTAATTTTGTACATATCTTCGGTGTATCCATCTGTTGGCATGTGTCCTCTTGGTTTGTAGAGTCTCATGATACGGTGGAGCAGGTCCCAAATGAGGGTACTTGAGATCAATCTTTTGCCATGAACAACGTCTTACGCATATACTCACACGTGTATGCACAAGCTAGTATGTGTCACCAAGTGAGACAAATGGAACAGCTGAATCAGAGCAAGCTATGCGTGCCTGGTGTCTGCCCAGTTACCACTTAAGGTTTCTGTTTGCGTTTGCTGAAGTGCTGTTTAGTTCAAAGCCAGCCTCTGACTACGCTGACACCTGCGCGCTCTTTCGATGGACCCTCAGGGTTTCTGAAGCGGAGGAGGTTTGTAGTCCCCGAGGCTGACTGAGGCAGAGGCAGTGGCTTTTGACACCTCGCTAGTATCCGTGTCTGACATGCAGTGTTTGATCGCCTACAGCCACCACCTTCTGTTTTTCCTCCCATGTGACAGGTGCGGGCCTTGAGCCCTGTGTTCTCTTCCTGTCAGGTCCCTGGCTCTGCCGAAGCCAGGGCTTGTCTCCTCCGGCCAGGTGTGCCCCCTGAGCCTGCCTTCTCTCCTGCCTCCCCGGACGGGTGTTTCCTTCCTTCTCGCCGGGCAGCAGAAGTTATTCCACTGTAGAAATTTAAGCATCCTCAATCCCTGGCCCCCTGCTTTTGCTGTGGTTTCTTGGAGTAAATTGTCAATTTCTGTTTTTACAGGAAATCTTTTTTTTTTTTTTTTTTTTAATTTAAAAAGATGGAATCATCATGGTCTCCATTCACTCAGCAAAAGCTATGTTTTCCCCAAATTTCCAGTGAAATTTGCATGTTTACTTATTTTTACATTATACTTATTTATTGTATGTGTGGGCAACACAGTGTGTGTGTGTGTGTGTGTGTGTGTGTGTGTGTGTGTGTGTATGTGTGTGGCCAGAGGACAACTTGTAGGCACAGAGTGCCTCACTCTATCATTAGGTTGTGGGTATTGAATTCAGGTTGTCATGCTTGCTGGTAGGCCCCTCTACCTGCTGAGCCATCTCACTGGCTCGAAGTTTGCAAGCTTAAAAATAATTTTCAAATAGTAAATGCACACAGTAGCTCTCTTTTGCCTGACCATTGCTTAACACGGGTGAAATCACTGGATGAGAAGTAATGCAACCCTAACTGCCTGCATGTCAGTTCATAAGAATTTTTTTTTTTCAGCTAAATTTTAACACGGTGATTAGGCAAAAAAATAGAGGATGGCTCAGTAATACATGCACACACCACCACAAACTGCCACCAACAATAACCAGCTCTAGTTGGAGAGCAGCAGCTATGTGTCCTTTCCTTATAATTGCCTTATTGCTTTAGTGCCCAAATAAGGAAATATTACAGTTTCATGTCAAGGGGAAACATTCCTTAGACTGAAACTCCTTTTCCCAAGTCTCCAGTTATAGGGAATATGTCTTGTGTCCTTGGTTCATGGGTTGACAGGCTGACAGGCTGACAGCTGACAGGTTGACAGGCTGACAGGCTGACAGCTGACAGGCTGACAGGCTGACAGGCTGACAGGTTGATGGTTAATTGGTTGACAGGCACAGGAGTCCCATTGCGTTTTGTAAAGTTTGTCACCCTTCCCATGATTTTTCTTTTTTTGTCTTTGTTTATTTGTTTACATTGTCCAGAGTTCTTACACCATATCGAACAGTTCATAGCCAGGGTAGATTATGTGATGGCAAACTCCAGGGATTAATTACAGAAGCGTGTTTTAAAACAAATTGGTGGGAAGAACAGAGGCTTTGCAAAGCCCCATTTGTTCACAAAGACAACTTTAAGACTCACCTGAAGTTCCGCAGTCTCCTGATCACCTATATGGGAAGTCCCAGACAACGACATCTTATGCCTTCACATTAATGAGAAGAGGGAGCTAATATGTTGGGACATGATTTAAAACACAGATTTTTCCTTCCTTCCTTCCTTCTTTCCTTCCTTCCTTCCTTCCTTCCTTCCTTCCTTCCTTCCTTCCTTCCTTCCTTCCTCTTTCTCTCTTTCTTTTTTCTCTGTTTCTTTCTTTCTTTCTCTCTCTCTCTTTCTCTCCCTTCCTTCCTTCCTTCCTTCCTTCCTTCCTTCCTTCCTTCCTTCCT
>NW_026593822.1:0-12658 GCF_907164565.1 Psammomys obesus
CTTCCTTCCTTCCTTCCTTCCTTCCTTCCTTCCTTCCTTCCTTCCTTTCTTCCTTCCTTTCTTTCTTTCCAGGGTTTCTCTATGTAGTCTTGGCTGTCCTGGACTCTGTCTGTAGACCAGACTGGCCTCGAATCACAGAAATATGCCTGCCTCTGTTTCCCGGAGTTTTGGGATTATAGGCATGCATCATGGAGCCTAGCTAAAAATAGAATTTCTTAAGCAGAAGGTTTCTGTAATTTCACATTTTAAATAAAGAGTGATAAAGTATTGACTTCAAATTTTCATCTATGCCTTTAGGACATAGAGATAACTTTAAAAAATGAGTAAGTTGTTGATGATGTAAATGAATTAAAAATACACATCAACATACATTATTGTGATTTGAGAGTGGAAGGGAATGGAAGTATAGGCATGCCTTCAAGTTTAACTGGAATTTTAAATAATATTGACAGACTTCTTTGTTAAACACTGTAGCATTATACTAATAACACATAACCTCTCAAACAAATTGCTAAACAATTAAAATATACATCCCAACCAAATAGCTTGCCCAAACACTCTGTGAGCTTTAGCTTTGGGTTTCAATGTGGATACTTTTTTGGATGAGAAGTAAACTATTTTATCAATTTCTTTGATTTTAGACGCTGCCCAGCAAATGGGCTTATTTTAACATCATTCTTTGAGGAAGCTGAAATTAATAATATAACAAGACTAACATAGAAAGTCTGTGAACATTTATTGTTTTATGATTATTAAAAAGCAATTATCTCCTGTGTTTTATGTATGTGGATGTGTGTGTTCTTGTGTGTGAGGTGTGTGTGTGTGTGAGAGAGAGAACCAACACATATATGGACATGTATATGGAGGCCATAGGTCAGCTTGGGGTGTTATTTCTCAGGAGCCACCTGGACACCTTGTTTTTTGAAGGCAGGTTTTTCTTTGGGGTTGGAGTTTTTTGTTTAGGCTCCACTGATTTGCCAGCAAGCACCAGGGAACTCTGTCTGCCTCTCAGTGCTGGGGTTACAGGTCTGCACTACCTGACTGGCTTTTAAGTTGGTGCTAGGGATGGAACTGAAGCTCCCATTTTACTGTGGGAGATCGCTCCCTAGCCCCTAGACTGTATTTTCTTTCCCATTAGTTTGTAAAATCATCAAAGGCAAGAGTCAAAGCATAAGCATTTTACCATTAACACCATTAAGTAGGTTTCAAAGAATCAGTCGTTCTGGAAGGCTTGACTGAAAACCTGTCTTCACTTGGTACAGTGGAACGCCAGAGATGTGTAGCTTGTGGCTTGGAGGAGCTTCATAGTTGACAGAAGACCAAAAACCACCAACAGAAAAGCAGCCGTAAACAGAGTCCACCATTAGGTGAAATGATTGCTGCAGCCTAAAGCATCCTCGATTTGATGAAGTTGAGCACAGATGAGTTCTGCCAAGGACTCTGGGAGAGCACATTGGTCATCCTGGAGGACGAGGGTGGGGATCAAAACTCAAAATGTGAAGTATGGTTTCTATTAAGCATGTCCCCATTTCACAGCATTATAAAGTAAAAACATTGTCTCTTTAAATAGGGACTTAAGGCCCTGTGTAGTAATAGCCCATGAAACAATGCTTAAAATGCATTTATGGTGAGAAACTGTTCTATGTGTGACCTGTGTATAGTATTTTATCTGGTCCGCACAGTATTTCTAGGGCATGACCATTTTATCCGTACATTCCTCCTGACAGACATAAGCAAAATCTTTATATTTAATTTCTTTAAGACTAATTTTAGGGAGCTGGAGAAATGGCTCAGTGGTTAAGAGCACTGTCTGCTCTTCTAAAGGACGTAGATTCAATTCCCATGCACCCACATGGGAGCTCACAACTGTCTGTCTGTAATACCAGTTCCATAGGATCTGACACCTTCACTCTAATGCACATAAAATAAAAATTAAAAAGAAATTATTTAAAAAAAACAAAAAACTAATTTTAGTTATGGTTTTGATTTCTTGCATCAGTGGACTAGGATATAAAATGAAGGACGAAGATATTGGTGAAATTCCAACTTACATTTTCTAATATTCTTTAGTAATGGTTTAACAAATCCTAAGTTTGGTTAATCTCATTACTTAGTTAAATAAAATGCTTTCTGGGACCGAGGCAGACATTAATAAAACAGGAAGAATCATAGACTGTCAGGGCCATCAGGGACCTTGGGTGGTGCATGTCGTATTTTAATATTAGAGCTTGCATTTTTCCTGAGGTGGTCGAAGATACACCCTTGTACCCTGTCCAAACTCTGAGCTCAGAGTATTATGTATTAATTTTATCCTCCAGACTCTCTTCTCTTCAAATTCTTTGTAAGGACTGTCTCTCAAGTAGAGTTTTGCAACACACATCTCTTTCCAGGGAGGCCAGTGTATATCTTACATTCTTGTGGACAAAGATGAGTTTTTTAGTTATTTGCTTCTTTTTTTTTCTGCACTGCTTACCTGTAAACTCATACCCATTTTTTAATATTAAATTGAAGCAACTATTGTTGAAAGAGCAAGCTTCGATGCATCCATGACAATCACACTTTAGTAGTATTAATTTCTAATACACAACTCCTTACCAGGGAGATTAAACAGTTTTGTGTATCTAACAGGTTGGAGAAAACAAAACAAAACAAAACAAAACAAAACAAAAAACAAAATAAAAACCAAGAATGTAGAGCAGTCATTACTCCAGGGAAATCAATGATAGTGACAAACTCTGGCTTCATAGAACTCCTAACTTAACATTTTATGGCTTCTCGGCTACATGAAATTTTATAGCTGGTAAATGTCTCTCTTCAACCCTCTCGATACCTTCTTTCCCCAGAATGTTCTCCTGTGGGGACAGCTCAACATTTGTTGGAGGCGTGTCCTGTTTCAGGCCAACCGAAGCTGCATGGGAAATGGAGTAATCAGGAAAGATAACACAGGAAAAGCTCACGGGGTCTGCAGACCCTGGACCAGGCTGTGTTTGCGAATGAGGTTGTGCGGACGCATCGCCCTGGCGGTTGTGCATTGGTTAGTGCAGGGCTGCCTGTGACAGGAGGTAGAACTGCAAAAGGGAAACAGTTGCTGTTTGGCCCTTTTACAGAGACAGTTCCACAGCCCTGACTGCGATAAGAAGGTGGCTCCACCATGACTGTCCCCCTTGAGGTAGAGTGGGAGAGGCACTGTGAGCTCTACTTCTCTAAGGGCCTGGGCATGGGTAGGTGTCAGTAGGTGATTGTAGATGGTCCCATGTGGATCAATTTTGATGGGCCGACCGAGCAAGGTTAGTTATATCACTTAGAGGTTGGAGAGACAGAAAAATGACGAAAAGGGGAAAGATGAGGGGAAAAGATGTAAGGTGAAGAGGTCATGAGGTATTTGGGGTAGGCGGCACAGCGCTGTTGGCGCTGTTCAGCATGGGCTGAGGTTTGCCACACAGGCCTGCGTGCAGAGATAGATGGTGCTGTTAAGGCGGAAGTGTCACCTCCTGACTGCTGTGACAGGTGATGGGGAGGAGGGCTCCAATATGGCAGCAGAATCAGCCCTGTGCTACAGAAGCAGTGGTTAGTGCAGGCGGACCAGAGGCATGGAGCTAAGGGAGCAATGTGGGCTTCACTGAGAGGAGACGCTGGTCTGAGCAAAGGCAGGGGAGTTGATGATGATGAGGATGAGGCTCAGATTGCCCCAGACACAACACGGGTGGTATACCTGAGCAGTTGGTGGGAAGAGACAAAGGAGAAGAGGCATCTAGAATGTTCCTACCTATTTATAAATTAAAATTTCTCACACATGAAGATATAATAGCACATTTCCGATAAAAGAAGAGGACCCTGGCTACCTACAGCCATAAGACTCTGACTTCCCATTCTGGCTGTCCTTTGCTCTGAACAGCTTTATGGTTTCACAGTTCTGTGGGTGAGGAATTTAAACAGAGACTCTTGAGTCCGCTCCTCATTCTGTCTGTTGATCTGGGTGAGTGGTAGCAGGATGCTTCTGTGGAAGCGCAGGCCTGCTGCCCTGTGCCCTGTGTACCTGGGGGTAATTTATCTAAGGAGAAATAAGAGGTTGTCACTGGTGAGAGTTTCCTGGGTTTTCAATCTCTCTCCTGTAGTCTCCTTCCTGGGACTTTCCCTTAGGATGGAACTATTAAGCATGATTTTATCAATGGGAAAACAGCCTCTGATGCAGCTGCTAGGCCCTGCTCAAGTTTGTGTCTGTTGGAGCTGTTTCTTGGTGGCATGTGGGAACTCCATATCTTGAATTCAGGCAGATTCCAATGGCTTTGGGCTGGCTGGCTGGGCTGGCTGGCTGGGCTTGACCGGGCTCATGCACTCAAGTGTTGACTGAGTTCCTCAGCTCACTTCTTTGTGATCTCGTTCTGTCCCCTGTCGGGGGCCTTTCTGCATGATCTCCCCAGAAACAAAGCCAGGCTCCTTACACAGTGGTTCTGGATCTCCCATGATGAACATGGAAACCACTAGATTCTCTTCAAACTTAGCACAGAAGCTGTCTTTGCATGTGGGGAGCGGCATGTCTCTGTAGGGTGAGGAGCTCTTGGGGCCACACCGTTAGAGACTGCTGAACAGAGTGAAGCAATGGGCCTCTGAGGGGGATAATCCAGTGTGTTAAGTTTTAATTCCAGCCTGATGCAGCCAGGCTTGCCTTGTTTTCCACCCAGGATGAGGATATGAATGTGTCATTGTATTTTTCTGTGAGACGTCAGAATAAGAATGCTTCATGGGTAACGTGCCAGCACGGTTCTATTTGGTCAGTTTTAGGAGCACTTGCTTCTTGCACAGCTCCTTGATGAAAGCACAAATGGCCATGGGAAAGGAGATTACAGTCACTGACCGGCACAGTTATTTGCACATAAACACTGTAGAACACATGCCCTTGCCCCTTTCAGAGTTAGGAAAGCCAGTGAAAACTTTCATATGCAACCACTCTGTTTCTTTTTCTTTTCTAGTTTGCTCCATGTGCTCTGGCTGTCCTGGAACTCGCTCTATAGATCAGGCTGTTTTCAGATTCAGAGATCCTCTTGCCTCTGCCTCCCAAGTGCTGGGACTAAAGGCGTGCGCTAACACTGTCCAGCCCATTCTTTTTTTTATTAACTTTAAGCGTTGAATGTGTTTGGCCTTGTTTTTACGTGGGATTTTTACCTTCAATTTCTCTTTCTAGTGACGTTTTTCCCTGTCTGTTGGAATGATTCATCTCATTTTGGTTTTGGAACCCGGGGTTGTGCATGATAAGCAACAGTAGGTCTGCAGTTGCCAGTGGAGGCCGTGCTGTAAAGGAGCTGAGCTGCACCTTGCTTGTCCTGAAGGGGCTCGCCACACTGCCACGGAAGAGAAGCAGACCAGGGCCGCGGCCAGGCTTGGATTGTACGAATCCTGCTCCACAGCAAATCTGGCTTTAAGTTTCTTGTGACTCTGCAACTTTCTCAACTTAAGTGGCATTTTCGGTTGAAGTTATCACTAAGTGTGTTTTCTCAAGCCCCCTCAGAGCAGCAGGGAGAAAGGAAAACTCCCCATCTCCACCATTCCCAGCCAGAAATGTGTTCCAGACGGAGCAGGCAGGGTGGGAGAATGGCCCCATTAGACAGCTGATTTGGGGCAGCGTTTTGAAGGGCCGTGAATTCCTAGACCATCAGTCATACTTACATTCAAATATACACATCAGATTCCAAATATAGTACCACCATTTATGACACTGGTGTCGGGAGACAGGATTTATGTCAGCCCTATGGATACACTCGGTCTGTTGTTACTTTTTATGACAATCTCCATATTAACAAAGAGCTTATTCCCAGAGACGATTTTCTTTTTTCTTTTTCTTTTTCTTTCTTTTCTTTTCTTTTTTTTTGCCTCTTCCTTGTTGGCATCTTTGTTCCTCTATTTCTTTCTCTTTCACACTGTTGTTTCATAAAAGACAAATTGTCACTATGTAATCCAGGCTGCCCTTAAACTCATGACCCTCCTGCACTGGCTTTTCTGGGCTCAGTATGTGGTGACAAGCCTGTAATCCCAGGCAGAGGCCAAAACCAACAGGAACAAAGGTGGCAGCACAGCACCCCTGCCGCTGAGCCCGGACCTGCCTTTTCTTTCTTGTACAGCATCATCTACATTCTCATCAGCTCATCTTTCTCTTCTTTTTTTTTAAGTAACTTTATAACTTCAGCAAGTTGAAATATCAGAGTTTGAAAATTAATAAAAATAAATACATCCTGTCATAAGGAAGCCTATTTACGTGCGAGACTTGGAATCTTCTGAAAGAAAAATACAAGTCAGGTTTTGTTATAGGAGGGAAGAGGAACAGCTGAGGGAGACTGGAGGAGGCAGTTCTGGAGCAAAGTTCCTTTCAGCTAAGGGCTGGGGCTGGACAGAACAGGTACTGAGTTTCCATAGACTCTTTCTCACTCTGGCATGTGACCTGTGACCCCAGGCTTTCTGAAGGAGAGTCGGTCCAAGACAGAAAAGACTCCACACAAATACCCAGAGTGCGGTGGGAGGGCAGGCTAACCCATGGCTTTTTATGCACCTGTGAATGTGGTGCTGCCGTAAATAGAACTGTGGGCAATGGGCTCGTGGCCGCAGTCAGCTGTCCTCTCACGGCTGATTTGTAAGTCTGCATGACCAGGCACGACCCCAACAGGACTGTGTCTTTGCAAATACCTTTACACAGATTTGTCTTCTTTTTAATCATCTGTGCATGAATAATGTGCCTGCATATAGATGAGTGCAGGTGCCTGAAGAGTTGGGAAGAGGCCTTCAGATCCTGTGAGCCACTTGGCATGGGTGCTGGGAAACAGACTGGTGTCTCTGCAATTGGCCCTCTCAGCTGCTGATCTGACTCTCCAGCCCCTTTGGGAATACCTTTAAAGGCTTTCTTCGTGGTGTTATTGAGATAATGTGTTTACAGAGAGATGGACTTTAGAAGTTTTAGGTGCTAAGCAAGACCCAGAGAAGGGCTGTTAAGAAGTGCTTGTGGTACATGTTTTCTTCTTTATTTCATAGCCGTAGAAACCACAGAGGGACAGATCTGATTTAAGTGGAAGCATGGTGTTGGGTAGTGCTTCGTGTCTCTGTGTGTTCGTATCCTGGAGAGCTGACTTGTGTCAAGTCTTCTAATATGCATGAGCAAACCTCTGGCACAATAAGCACTTTCCTTCCTTCTTTTCTCTCCGCTCAACCCCCTCTCCTACTCTCTCCTCCCTTCTCTCTCTTTCTTGAAACCAGATCTCACTATGTAGACCAGGTGGGCCTTGGACTTGCTATGTAGATCAGGCTAGCCTAGAACTTGCTACATGGACCAGGCTGGCTTTGAACTTGCCAACCATCCCCTTGCCTTGTCTGCTAAAAGCTGAGCTTATTAGTGTGTGCCACTATCCCCAACTGTGATGTCTGTCTGTCTGCCTGCCTGCCTGCCTGCCTGCCTTCTGTCCTTCCTTCCTTTCTTTTTTTGGACAGTGTAATGTTTCTCACTAGGGAACACTTCGTGGGAGAGTACTGTGCAGTAGTTTTTAGATAGTTTACTTTTTACCTGAGTGCCAGTGAAAGGCTCCATTAGGTAGTCTTGGGAAGAATGAGGGTTTTTCTAAAGGAGCCCAATTTAATAAAGGTATCAGGGAAGGAGTTAGATAAAAGCAAAGTAGGAGTTGTCTTAGAGAGTCTAAGGAGAGACTCGCCCTTCTGTTTCCACACCCCTTCCTCATACTTCTAATAGAAAGGTGAGGGGTCAGGAGATCTGGCATGGGCTAAGACAATTCTGGATTGTCCTTAAGTACAATCTTTTCCTTTATAACGTGCATCCTCAGTTATCAAATTACTGATTTGTGCAGTCAGACTCTATCAGATAAACATGCCAAGATGAGAACTTCTTTTCTGCATCCTTGCATTTTCTTCTACAGCCCCCCATATTTTTGGAGAACATCTGCTTAACTTTAATGACAACTGTTTATTGAGCATTAGCTGTGTTTGAGTTGGACTGAATCCTTAACTCTCAGAATGAACACACTTCCTGAGCCATTGGCCGTACTCTTTTCAAACAATTCCAGGCAGACCTGCCATTTAGATATCTCTCTCTTTGTTGATGGGTAATGTCAGAGATACTGTGGACAAGTGCCAGGCAAGGAGAGCCCTGACATATACCCTTCAAGTCCACAAGTAGTTTTTAATCTCCCATGTACTGCTGCTGTTTCACACCCAAGAGTTTGGGCCAGTGACCTCAAGTTTGCAAATTTTATATCCCATTACCACCCCGCGAGCTCTCCACTCCCCAGGGCCACACAGTTGACGTTTTAGCTGGAATCCGAGAAAGTGTCTGAACATTTCCTGCAGAGCTGGCTAGGAGTGATTCAGGCAGTTCAGCCATAAAACCCCAGAGCTGGTGGCTGGGGGTTATGCTATAATTACCTCACACTGTTTCCTGTTGGAGCCTGGTTGCGGGTAATGGGGTAGAGAGGTATTGCTCGTGGGACTATATTTTAAAAGATAGAGGAGTCGTTTTCAATGACTATTGGCCATGCTTTTAGGGAGGCTTGGGAATGTGGGGACAGACATGCTTGGGTCAGATCCTGGCTCCGCCACCTACTGGGAAGAAACCTCAGACAAGTGGCTTGACCTCTGTAAGCCTCATTTATTAGCTTGTAAACATGATTATAGCACACACCTTTTTGTGTTGTCCCAAGATTTAATGACACGGTGCAGGCCACGTTCCTAGTACAGTGCCTGGTGTGTCTAGCTGTGATGATGAGGGTAGAAGCGATGCTGTTCCAGATAGCGAAATGACAATAAAAATTTATTAAAAAAAAAATCAAAGACACAAAAGCAAATGTGAGTATTTTCTGTGCTTCATTAACTCCGAGGAGAAAAATAAACCTAAAATAAAATAAGAATTTCCTTCAATTTTTTGAAAAATTTTTAGTACTCTTACAAGAATATGAAAATCATTTTATTCTTTTGTAAGCAATCTGGACGTAGTTGAACATTTTTTTCAAGACTCAAGGTGTATTTGAGCTCAGGCTGGCTTATGTTCTCATCTGTGCTTCTCCCTGAAAACAAATTACCATCTTAGAGTTTCCATTGCCATGAACAGACAACATGACCATGGCAACTCTTATAAAGAAAAATATTTAATTGGGGCTGGCTTATAGTTTTAAAGGGTTAAACCACTATCGTCATGGCAGGAAGCATGGCAGCACACAGGCATGCCATGGTGCTGGAAAAGGAATTGAAAGTTCTACATCTGGATCCACAGGCAGCAGGAAGAGACTTGAGACACACTGGGCCTGGTTTGAGCATCTGAAATCTAAAAGCCTACTTGCACAGTGACACACTTCCTCCAACAAGAGCGTTCTCTCTGTGGGCCTATGGGGACCATTTTTATTTGAACCATCACAAATGAATTCATCAGTAAGAAAGATGTAAAAATGAATCACGGCCAATGTGCTTAAAGACTTGCACAGGTCTGATCAAGCTGTTCTCAGATTCTCTGTCTGGTGACCATGGTCCTTACTTTTTGGCTGCTGGATCGTTGAGATTCATAGAGACGTTGGTTATGTTGGTCAATTGTTGGAGATGGTTGAGGTGAACGGTTGTCAACGTCTTTGTTTCTCCCAGGGATACTGAGGCACAGAACGGATACAAGTGGTTCTTAAAAGGGAATGAAGGGAGGAAAAACGCGAGGAGGTGATGGTTTGTCAAAGACTGTGGCAGTCAGGATGGACTGGCGACTGCCAGATGACATCACAAGGTCGTCATTTACGTTTTCAACATGCAGAATCTCAGGTTTAGTTTCTAGAACATTTCGGTTTCTAGGGCGTACTGACATCTTAGCTTCAGCATTGATCAATTAATAGTCAGACTTGGGGCTGGGAAGATGGTGTCATAGGCGAGAGCACGCATCCCACCATGAGGGCCTGAGTTCAAATCCCCAGCACGCACACAGGAAGCTGGACATGTTGCAGAGACCTGATGGAGAATTGCTGAGTCTTGTCGACCACCAGCCGCACTCCAGGGTTAGTGGCTGACTCCGTTTCAGGGGAACACAGTGGAGAGTAATAGAGCAGAGTACTCCACATCCGCCTTCAGCTTCTGGATGTATGGGCATGGGACCTTGTGTCCATAGACATCCTTGTACATATACCACACAGACGCTTTGCGTTTACACAACTCTCTCTCTCTCTCTCTCTCTCTCTCTCTCACACACACACACACACACACACACACACACGAACACATATAGTTGATCTTGTTTTATCTACTTCTTCACCTACCATGAATGATTTTGAAGCAAACCCCTGAAACCTTCTTTCGTGTGCATGAGTGTTGGTGTGGGCAGCCACAATTGTTGTAGAGGCCAGAGGACAACCTTGGACGCCTCTCCTTAGAAGCCAATCACCCCTTTTGTTTTATTGGATCGAGGTCTCCTATTGTCCTGGAACTTGAAAAGTAGACTAGACTGGCTAGCCAGCGAGCCTTGGGGGACCCTCCCACACTGCTCCCCAGTGCTGGGATTGCGAACACACACCACTGTGCCTGGATTCTAAAGCAAGAACAGGGGACCCAACAAGATCCCCACATTCCCATGGCAACCACTTTATTAATGGTGCTCTCTCTATGCCCACCAAAATTCTTTTTTTTTTCGTAAATATTTTAATGTGTAAAAGATGAGCCTTCCTCAAGAAATAGAAATACAATACCATTATCACTCTTAACTATTGTATCTGGTGAGTTTTAAATTTCTTTAATAAGTATACATTTTATTTTTTTTATAGTTCATGGAAATTGGGGTCTAAATAAAATGAAAAATGTTTTGTGATCGGTTGATGTGTTCCTTACACATTTTAAAAATGTAGCTTGACTGTCATTTGTAATGCTTGCGGAGGAAAGTGGTGGCAGGTGGACGGTTTGCAAGCCAGTCTGCAGACCATGTTATCGGTATTCCGACGTGAACGGAAGAAGCGTGTGCCCAAGCGTAAAACCATTACAAAGAGGCATCCTTCAGCGCAACTGGTGTTCTTTTTCTTCTGTAGTTAAAACTTTCTCAGGGTAGAGAGGTGACTGTTCTAGCCCAGACTCCGCGTCTGACTGTCGAATGGTAATATCTAGTTTGTGGGCCTCTCCCAGAGTGTAGCTGTGGCGTCTCTCCTAGTCTAGGCTATGATCTGGACTTCTTTTTTTCCATCAAGAACACTTGGTAAGTGTGTTCTCTTTTCCCAGGAAGCACATGCAACTTTAGCCACTGATGATCATTGCCTAGAATTTATTTGTTTGGGTAACGGAATGTAAATGTTTTCATTCTGCCATTGTCTGTTTATTAATGCTGTAAAGCTTGAGAAGTAGTTTTGAAAAGCCGAGTTTGCTTTTCTGATCTATGACTCTAAGGGGTATAGAAAAATCACAAAACATGGAAAAGCAGTGATTGCCTACCACGTGGTTGAAGACTGTGGGCAGTTTCTAAAGAGTGAGCCCAGTACTTGAGGGGCAAATGAAAGGAATTAAGTCTGCATGGGTCTATTCCATAGCTGGAATCCCCCAGTTCCTCCAGCTACTGTGGATGTCAAAATGGATACAATGCTTTACTTTCTTTTAAAGTTACTAATTTTGAGAAAGAGTCTTACTATGTAGTTTTGGGTGACCTGAGTCATTTGAGTACACTGTATAGCCCAGGCTGTGCTCAAACTCATGGCTGTCCTCCTGTCTCAGTGTCTTAACTGCTGGGATTACATGTGTGCACCACCCCCTCCAAGGGACACTATAAAACATTGGTAACTGTTTTTCACTACAGTTGGAAAGAAGAGGTTTTGTTGTTTTGTTTTTTAAACATAAAATTTCACTCAGTGTCCAGAAGGGAATGTCTCTCATTTTGGCATTTCTGTCTCAGGACTGCTCATTTTATTTAATGCCTGAATATAGCTTCAGTGATTTGGAAGAGAGATTGCAAAACCCACCAGCAGAGCCAGGAGCCACCTAGGAGCTTCCTTGAGGGGTGGTGTGCGCATGCGCGCCGTGAACCGTCTGTGCTGAGTCTGCGTCTTGAGGATGGACATTATTCCCAAAGGCCCGAGGCAGGTCTACCACCTGCTGAGAAAATCTCCCAGGAAACACCGGGCCTTTGGCTTTCTCATGGGGTGCTACTACAGAGATTTGGAAACCCCAGCGGCATGTCTGGCAGTAGATGTTACTTTGTTGAAGATTCGCGCTCAGCTTTCATTCTGACGAATTACGGTCTGAGACCTGAACGCTGTCCCACGGGTCCTGGCCCCGCCCCCTGTGGAGGTCTGTGCTGGTATCACCCGGGGGAGGGAAAGCTTTCATGTTGGATTTTTAGGGGATAGGTGTGATTCTGGAAAATGGGTAGGAACTCTGATTTCTCATAAAATGGGCCGTCCCCCCCACCCCACCCCCGACTTCATGCGGCCTGCTGTCTCCTAAGCAAGGTTAGACAGCTGCTGCGTCACTGGCCAATATGCCTGCAGCCACTGTTCTTTTCTTTTTTTCTTTAAGTGATTCCATTTTTTTTTAATTTTTATTTTTTTAATATTAGTTACAGTTTGTTAACTTTGTATGCCTGCTGTATGCCACTCCCTCTTTCCCTCCCAACCCCACCCTCCCACCCTCCTCTCCTTCTTGCCCCTTTCCAAGTCTACTGATA
>NW_026593823.1:0-8951 GCF_907164565.1 Psammomys obesus
AGAAGAAGAAGAAGAAGAAGAAGAAGAAGAAGAAGAAGAAGAAGAAGGTTATGAAGCAGCTATGTTAGCACAACAGTGAAACAGTACCTGTGAAAGCCAGTAGTCCAATTTTCTGGGCAGCATGAGCTCTCTTTTCAAGGGATAGCTCTATATCCATCAGCGTTTTGCCAAGCTCCGTAATTTTTTCTTTGTGAAAAATACACTCAGCTGTGGCAGTTTGCTGCTCATCGTCCCGGGCATTAAGATAACACATGTCCACAATCCAATTCCAGCTCCCTCTCAAGGACTTCTTCAGGTTTATAAAGAACCGACGCGTCCTTCGGTAAAGCCGTCTACAAAAAGAACGGATCCTCAGCTTCTTGTAGAAGGCGGCCATCGGTGCTCAGGAGCCTCCGGGGGCCGGAGGTCACTGCCAGCAGCGCTGGAGAGTACCGCCGGGCAACAGGATAGAACCGAACGCAGGGCGCTGCCCCGCAACACGGTAGAACCCAAACGTAGAAGGTTCCTGGGTCTGGCGATCCAGGCCCTTTAAGGACAAGAACAAAAGCAAGTTGCGCTTCTCTTGGGCACCAAGCCTCGCTCATACCTGTCTTCACTCCTGGTCCTGTGCTGTGCTCACTGGGGACTCTCTTCTCCTTGAGCAGCTTTTCCTGGAACTTGCACGGTCTAAGCTATCGCAGGGCTTCGGTGCTCGTCCGTTTTTCTTTACATCATAGACTTACCCTGTTTTGACGACAAAGCTGAAGACAGCAAGAGAACCATCTGTCACCTCCATCACATCTACCCGCCTGTCTGTGCCCATGTGTTCTTTCTTCCTGTGCCTGCGGGTGTCCTGTTTGAGCACCTTTCAACTAACTTCTCCTTAAACCCAGAAGCTACAGCTCTTCAGTTCTTCCGTTTGCACATTTTCCATGGCAACTGGTTCCCTAGAAGTGCGTCCACAAGCGCCCGGACTTCACTAAAAAGCAAGCAAACTAAGCCTCTCAGCTGAGTGTGGTGGCGTACCTATCATTCGAACATTTTCAAGCTGAGGCAGGAGGTTTATGAGTTTGAAGCTAAGCTGAGCATATAGCAAGACCCTGTCTCAGAAAAACCCAAACAACCCTTGATTCTGTATATTCCTCCATCTTTCCTCTGTATAGACCAGCTAAAGCCAATATCTTGGCTTTAAAAAATGTCTGTATCCTGAACAGTCAATTTTATGTGCTTAGATTGGCCTGGAACTTGCTATGTAGACCAGGCAGGTCTTGAATGCATAGAGATATGCTTATTCACTTGTCTCAGGGTCCCACATTTGTTTGTTTGTTTGTTTTTAAATTTCTTTTAAAAAAGATTTATTTATTTATGCATTTTATGTATATGGGAACTTTATGTACAGCTGTGAGCTAGAAGACAGCATCAGACAGTTCTGAGCTTCCATGTGAGGGCTGGGAGTAGAACTCGGGACCTTCAAAGGAGCAGTGCAAACTCTTAACCACTGAGCCATCTCTCCAGCCCCCACCCCCCTTTTTCAGACAGGGTTTCACTGTGTAGCCCTGGTTGTCCTGGAATATCATAGATAATATAATCTTTTACAATCATTGGGTTTTTCTTCTTTGCCTTATTAATTTTTCTTTGCCAGACAATGAGTATGTTATGTCTTTTGTCCTCTCTGCTGCACAGACGGTGGCCAGTCCCTGGCTTACATGCCAGTCATAGCGACTGTGCAGCAAGTGCTTTTGAATAAGTGAGAGATTAGAAGTTATGGTTTTTAAGCTTCTTGTGTTCTTCCATCGCTGTGATGAAATATCCGAGGTGAACAATTAACAAGGAGAAAATGCTAATCCACAGTTTGAGAGGCTCAGTCTACAGTCAGCTGAGTTGTTGGAGGACCTTCCTGTTGAAGGTTGCGGTCTGCCACATCCAGATCACTCTCTGAGCTTGGCACAAATGGAGGACTCCCTCCTCCCAGCAGGGCCTCCTACTCTGCCTGACCTTGTCTGGAGAGTGTCCCTAGGCACAGATGCCTAACCATATCTGGAGTATAACCGTTGACACAGTTCCCTGCAAACACTCTCCCCCTGCTGTCCATAGGATAATTTGGTATTGTGCTCCTGTTCATATGGCAGGACTGTGATGCCAAAATGCAAATAAAATATACTGTGGGTGCCTGTTAGGTGATGTCCCAGCTACCACCCTACCCTCTATATTCCCTTCATTTCCCTTGAATAATTGAGCTGTCTCACTGAAGCTGTTCCTGGAAAGTTAGTCCATCATACTCAAAATGGACCATCTGAATTCTGCTTGCCGCTTTTGCTCCCTTTCTTCTCCAGGATAGTGGCCAATAACCCCTGAGAGAAGGGAGGAACACACTGAGTCAGCTGGCTTCTTTGCCTCTCTCTCTCTCTTTTTAAAGACAGGCTTTCTTTACATAGTTCTGGCTGGCCTGGAACTCACTATGTAGATCAGGCGGGCCTCAAACTCATAAAAGATCTGGCTGCCTCTACCTCTTGAATGCTTAGATTAAAGGTGTGGGCCGTTAGGGCCAGCCCCTTGCTGTAGAAAGGCAGAGCATGGCAGGGAGCATGTGATGGAGTGAAGCTGTTCATTTTATGACAACCAGGAAGCAAAGAGAGAAAGGAAGGGGCCAGGACTCAGTACCTTGTTCATGACAAACCACACTCAGTGCCCCACACAGTGACCCAAAACCTTCCTGCTGGGCCCCAGTTCTAATCTATTACCTCCCAATAGCACCACAGGTTGAGAACTAAGCCATTAGCACATGAGGCTTTGGGGGAGGTATTTAAGGTACAAACCTACATAACACAGTGCTGCTTTAATCCTTTAATCCCAGCATTTGGGAGGCGGAGTCAGGTGGATCTCTCTGAGTTTGAGGCCAGCCAGGACTACATAGTGGGATTGTACCAAAACCAAACAAAATCCTGTATTTCCAAATGCTCATGCCTCGTATTAATGTAAATAACAACAAAACCATAAGCTCTCATCTGAAAGGGGACAAGAGAGCATTTATTTTGGGGCTAAATATGAGTGACCATGGCCTGGGAATACAGATTTAAGTTGCCCTAAATACCAGATTTCAACACAACAACAGTCTTAGGAAACTTTTATAGTAACATAACAGAGAAAGTTTTAAATCAACACACTTTTCAAATAACCTGGTGGGGACATCAGGTGGGTGGGTTATGGCCCCTCTGTGTGCTCTACATGTCTTGGTTTTGGGGTTAGTGGAAGCTGGGGGTCTGTTATATTTCAAAGAGACTTACCTATTCCTCACAAAGATGTTAGGTCAGATACAGAGCTAACAATAAAGAGCTATGAAGGGGGCTAAAGCTAGCATTGTAATTTGTAAATAGGTTATAGACCTGTAACAATCCAACCTCCCCACAGTCACTGAAGTTCTCATCAGTTGACCAGTCTTTGAAAAATGTTTAACGTAAAGCTTCTTTTCGAGAACCTCCATTCTCGTTCTACTGGTAAAACATGCATTTCGTCATCTCTGGGAGCTCCCAGTGTTTTAACAGTTCTTCTGCCGCTCAAATGTCCAGGTTGAAAATCTAGCCAAATTCCATTGTCAGTCCAAAACGAAACGCCATGGAGTACACATTCCCATTCCAGAAGGGAGGGGTATGCAACCAAAAGGACCAGACAAAAGTGAAGGCGAAAATGAAACCCCAGCAGAGAAAACGTGAGGTCCTCCAGCTCCGAGGCTGCAGTGTGGTGAGCTCCAATAGCCTTGCTGACCACAGCCCACGTGGCTGCTCCCTCAGGCTGGCTCTGTGCGCTGGCTGCAGTTTCCTGGGTAGGCAACTTCACATTCCGGCCATAGTTCTTCCACTGCAGCTTTGGGCTCACTCGTGCAGCTTCATGCACTGCCCTCCTGGGGAGTGTGGGTGGGTACCGCCTGCGCAACTCCTGCTTTGCCCTACACGCCTGGCTTCCGGGCTTTCCATGGATGCTTCCGCTGAGGTCATTCTCCGCTGCAATTTGAGTTCAAGGGCCGCCTCTGTTACAAAGACCTTGTCTTAAAGCGGGGTGAGATGGCTCAGGTCTTAAGAGCACTTGCTGTGTGTTTGGGTCCCAGCTGGACACTGCGCATGTACCTATAACCCCAGCTCCGAGGAGGAGTGGAGAAATAAGGATTGCTGGGTCTTGCTGGCTCCTAGCTTAGACGCATGAATACATACCACAGGATTAGAGAAGACCCTCAAAGGGACAGGCAGAGGGTGACAGTGGATATGTGACTTCCTTTGGCTTCCGTGTGTGCACATGTGCAAATTTTAACGCAAACACAAAATATATTTACATGCATACACAAATAAATCGGCAAATCTTTTTAGAAACTGGGAGAAGAAACTGTGAGACACCTATACTGGGTACAGACGAGAGGGACAGAACACTGGGGAGTGGGCAGAGGCCTTCCTAGTACGTCCGTAAGTAAAGACCCTGAATGACGTGTTGAATGGCTGGTTTCAAGAGCAGAGACAGTGTGGCTTTGATGGGCTGTCGTCACACAAAGGCAGGAGGGCTGCTGGTTCAGCTTGAAGATGCTTCAAACGGTCGCTCTGCTGGTCTAGCCTACTCCTTACACCAGGATACAGAATTCCGTTAGTATTTTCACTTCAGGATAATAAGCCTAAGCGGGCAATGAGGACTAGTGTAATGTATAAATACTAACTCAAGAAGGGACCAGGGAACACAAATGAGGACCATGAGGTGGCACAGTGAGCAGAGGCCCTTGCGTAAAGGTGGAAGGCGAGAACGGACTCCGAAGCGCTCTCCTCTGACCTCCACAGGTGTACCATGGCCTGCATACGCCCCACCACGCCACACGATGCACACTCTTCATAACAGATAAAAAAATTAAGAATATATATCATATTCTACACTAGACTAGTAATTAAAAATAATCTTTATTTTGACTTACATAATTGAAAGAGTGATGAATACAAATACAACAAAACTAAAACCAAAACTCCCCCAAGCAAAACTAAAGCACAGAGGTGAATACAAAGGATATGAAATTAATTATTTCATGCAGTAGTCAAAAAAGGTTCAAATCCACAATCAGACCAAACAAAAGCCTTGTAGTACTGCGATTTCACTTTCTACAAAAGAGACATTTTTTTCCCAATGATTTAACAAAGACTATACCCTATACATACTGGAACTGTACAATGTACCTTTAAAATGAGGGCTATGTGCATATATATAACATTTACAAATATACAAGTATACACACTGGAACTTCACAGTTGAAAGAATATGTTGCCAGAAGCTTGGCAAGCAATTTTCACTTTAAAATGAAATGAACCCTTTTAAAAGTGTTGCTAAAGTGTACAGACTGAAACTAACATCTAACTGGTATTTCTTACAAACACATCTGGAACACAGTTTAAATTGCACTCACACATATTGCTGTGATGTCTTGGCATACCCACCCCTGGTACACTTTACCTAGTTAGTGACTGGATCTCCACTCTGGTACTGAGCTGCCGTTGAAATAATGGGGCAGCTTTCATCTCTCAGGACCTCCTGCTTCCTAGCCTCACGGCCAATCTTATAGAAGCAGGGGCCACTTTCGGTACCCCATTATTCTGTCGGGTTAGGACTCATCCCGTGTCCACCTTCCCATCTGAAAGAACAACACATCTTTCTGAATCTATGACTTTGGGGTGCGTATTTGTCTTGGGAAAAAAAAAATATAGGTGGAACCAGGTATAGTGGCTCCTGCCTATAATCCCTGCTCTGAGGCAGAGGCTGGAGAGCTGTTGCAAGTTCAAGGTCAGGCCGGCCTATATAATCAGTTCCAGGCCAGTCAGGACTGGCATGGGGAGACTATGTCTCAAGATAAAACAAAAACCAAACAACAACAACAACAACAAAAAAAAAAAACCCCAAGAGTGTGATAAAGATGGTTCTTGTTAAGGAAACAAAGCTTAAACTTCAAGTTTTTTGTTTGCTTGCAGTCGTATTGGTATGATCCTTCAAGCTGTCTCTTAAACCACAGGGATAGACCATATGGAAATTCTCAGGATGAAAAAAGAAACAAATAGTAGGAACTATAAAAAAAAAAAAGTAAGATGTAAAACTAGGTTCCTCCCTGGCCAGAGCTTCAAGTATCCCAGGTTGCCCTGGGAACTCCCTAGGTAGCTGAAGATGACCTTGAACTTTGACCCTACTTCCCCATTTTCTGAGCTGTGAACTCATATGGGAAGCACAACCAGCTTATTTGGTGCTGGGGATGAACCCAGCCAGCAAGCTCAACCAAGGGAGCTATATCGTCAGCTCCCAACCGTAGTCTCTTATAATTGGTCATTTCGCCAGTTTCTGTAAGAAAACTTTTATTTGAAGAACTATCTTTTTGTGCTTTGTCTTGAAAGTAAAATTAGGCATCGAAAGGGCCCCTCAACCCTGAGGACACAGAAAAAAAAAAAAAAAAAATGGCAAGGCGTTTGATACTTTATCCAGATAGCACACGAGGAGTTCAAGCTTACAGATGAACTTCCAGACAGGTGTAAGGATGGCCATTCTTAAATCCCACAGTAAGGTCGGATGGGCCATGAAGTGCTGTCAGCCACAGCCGCAGCGTGACTTATCCACAGCCCTGTTCTGCAGGCCAAGGAGAAGTGGACAGCACTGCACATTAGGACTTTGAGATCTCTACACGGGCAACAGCAGCAGCACCCTGCAAGTTCCAGGCGCTGTCTGGCCACATCACGGCATCCTCTCGACGGCAAGGGCCAGGTACCGGGACAGCAGTCAGGCGGTGCTAACGTGAAATTTAAAAGGCTGTGGCAACTTCGGCTCCACGGCGACCTCCGACTTGAACACAGTCTCTCGGGAATTTGTCTAACTGTTCATAGGCCAGCCGCCCGTCTTCTCCTGGGTGGGGGACATTAAACATGAATATATCACATGTGCCTCACACAGTACAACGTGGTGGAACTGTGCCACTGTTACTTTTTTGCACAGTTCCTGGGGATTGAACTTAGACCCTCGTGTAGATTAGACCAAACGCTTTCTTACTGAGCCACACCCCCAGCCTCGTATTGCTGTCTTAGCTAGTTACTATTTGAAGGAAAAGTGCTTTTCTATTATTCTTAACTACCTTATGGATTTCTAGGCAATGCTTTGAACAACCAAGAACCTTTGAGTTAATGTTAGAGACCAGCTGAAAAGCAAGACACAAAACAAAGGGCAAGTCTGTGCCATCTGCTACCAATTGCACACAGCAGATTACTTTTTGTTTAGTGCCTTAGGTAAGGCTAATCCTTGACCCCCAGTGTACTGAATCTTTATGTAACTCGAATGCATATGATGAATTGGTTACATTATATCATACACACACATCATTATAGATCGTATCATTATGTACACAAACTAATGATAAAAGTCCTTTTTAATAATGGTAAAAGTTAGGCTTTCAGGCTTTGGCTAAAAGTTTGTCTTTACCCAGTGTTCCTCTGGGCTTTAAATTATTCAATCTTGTTTATAGACATGTTTTTGTTTGTTTGTTTATTTACTTATTATGCACGTGCGTGCACGTGTGTGGATGTACACCACTGGATGTACACCACTTGATGCACGCGGGGGTCAGGGACAGCATTCTGGTGCCGGGCCCCTCCTTCCACGTTGAGTCCAGGGCCCTGTTGTTTCTGCCGCCATGCTGCACACGCCACACTAGCTGGTCCTTGAGCTTCTCAGTGAGTGCCCTGCCTCCACCTCCCATCTCACTACAGGAACGCCGTTATAACAGGCGTGTGTGCTTCTTCTTGGGTTCTGAGGACTGAACTCACGCTGCCAGCTCTGTGCAGCTATCATTTTGCCTGCTGAGCCATCTCTCTGGTCCTCATAGCCTGAACAGGGCTGGCGAGGCCTGGATGGTGTGAGCACTGTGGGAAGCATATGCAGTGATCATTCCTGGAGACGCAACTGGGAGCGCCGCTAAGTGAGTCTTGGGGCACAGGCCACGGGACAACTTTCCTCAGTTTACCGTGGAAAGAGAGACTGGCTGTGCCTCCCTCACAAACATCTAGCTATTGTTTATTTTGCTAAACCCTCATTGTTATTTTGGAACCCCGAGGGATAAAAGACATTAAGCCATTAATACCCTGGGTACATTTTAGACAATTAAATAACTTCTATATCTAAAAGAGCCGTACAGAATAACCATTTTATCCTTTAAACAAACACTGGCTGGCTAAGCTTCCTCTGCAGAGAATGGTGTATTCAACAGCGGTGCCAAGTCTCATTAATCCCATACCTGTAAGAAAGGAGGACTCAAAAATAAATGGGATTTTCATGGTGGTTATAATAACTGTGAGTCTTCTTCACATGGTTAAAATGTATTGTCAAGCCAGAGTGGCTTTTTTCCCTGGTGACACCGGCAGGATTAGGTTTAAAGACTTTTAGAGGAGAATTTTAGAATTTAGAGTGTATGACTATAGTTAAGTTTTCTATAACTCTCTTTCTCTCTCCCTTCCTTTCCCTCCCTCTTCCTCTCTCTGTGCATATGTGTGTAGATAGGAACTTTGCAGGCCACACTGACTTGGAACTCAATATGTAGCCCAGGCTAGTCCCAAACTTGTGGCAAGCCTCCTGCCTCAACCTTCGAAGTGCTTGGATTACAGGGGAGAGCTACTGGCAACAACTGTCTATTTGATGCGGAGTTAAGGAAGGTTTTCCTGAGAGCTGGGGATGTGGCTCTGTTGGTAGAGTACTGGCCCAACATTCACAAGATCCCGGGATCCGACTGTTAGCACCGAATAAATCGGAGGCCACGTCGCTTGTAAAACCTGGCTCTTGGGAAGTGGAGGCAGGAGAATCAGAAGAAGTTCAAGACCATTTTTTTAGGATACACAGTGAGTTCAAGTCCAATCTGGGATACATGAGACCATGCCTTGAAAAAAAAAAAAAAAAAAGAAAAGTCTACCCAAAATGGACAAAAAAGG
>NW_026593824.1:0-3394 GCF_907164565.1 Psammomys obesus
GGGGAACAAGGACTATTTCTAACAGGAACTCAATGACTGGCTCTTTGACCTCCTCACCCCCCAGGGGAGGAGCAGTCCTGTTAGGCCACAGAGGAGGGCTTTGCAGCCAGTCCTGAAGATACCTGATAAAACAGGATCAGATGAATGGGGAGGAGGTCCCCCCCATCAGTGGACTTGGAAAGGGGCACGGTGGAGATGAGGGAGGGAGGGAGGGAGGGATTGGGAGGGAATGAGGGAGCGGGATACAGCTGGGATACAGAGTTAATAAAATGTAACTGATAAGAAAAAAATAAAATTAAAAAAAATAGTAGGAGACTTCAACACCCTACTCTCACTAATGGACAGGTCAATTAGACAGAAACTAAACAGAAAAATCATGAAACTAGTCAACGTTATGAATCAAATGGACCTAACACATATTTATAGAACATTTTGCCCAAACACAAAAGAATATATCTTCTTCTCAGCCCCAAACAGAACCTTCTTCAAAATTGACCATGTAGCTGGTCACAAAGCAAGCCTCAACAGATACAAGAAAAATCAAATAACCCCTTGTATCTTATCAGACCACCATCGATTAAGCTGGAATTCAACAACAAAAGAAATAAGTGAAAACCTACAACTCATGGAAGCTGAACAACTCTCTACTTAATGACCACTGGGTCAGGGGAGAAATAAAAAAAAGAAATTAAAGACTTCCTAAAATTCAGTGAAAATGAAAACACAACATATCTAAACTTATGGAACACAATGAAAGCAGTGCTAAGAGGGAAGTTCATTGCACTAAGTGCCTTCATAAAGAAATTGGCAAGATCTCATATGAGCAACTTAACACCACATCTGAAATCTCTAGAACAAAAATGAAGCAAACACACCAAAGAGGAATAGACAGCAGGAAATAATCAAATTCAGGGTAGAAATCAATAACTTAGAAACAAAGAGAACAATAGAAAGAATCAACGAAACTAAAAGTTGCTTCTTTGAGAAAATCAACAAGACAGACAAATCTTTTGCCAAACTAGCTAAAAGGCAGGGAGATAATATACAAATTAACAAAATCAGGAATGAAAAGAGGGGTAAACAACAGACATCCAGGAACTACAGAGAATTTTTAGGTCTTACTTCAAAAGCCTATACTCTGCAAAACTGGAAAATCTAAATGAGATGGACAATTTTCTCAATAGATTCCACTTATCAAAGTTAAATCAAGATGAGGTAAAGAAGTTAAATAGACCTGTAACACCTAAGGAAAGAAAATCATTCATTAAAAGTCTCCCACCCACCCCCAAAGCCCCGGGCAAGATAGTTTTAGCACAGATTTCTACCAGACATTCAAAGAAGAGCTAATTTATCTCAAATATTCCACAGAACAGAAGCTGAAGGAGCATTGTCAAATTCATTTTGTGAAGCTACAGTCACTCCGATACCAAAACCGCACAAAGATTCAACCAAGAAGGAAAATTTCAGACCAATGTTCCTCATGAACATTGATGCAAAAATATTCAATAAAATATTCACAAACTGAATCCAAGAAGACATCAAAAACATCATCCCACCATGATCAAGTAGACTTCACCCCAGGAATGCAGGAGTTGTTCAGTATACAGAAATCTACCAATGTAAACCACCATACAAACAAACTGAAAGAAAAAAAAATAACACAACCATCTCATTATATGTTGAAAAAGCCTTTGACAAAATCCATCACCCCTTCATGTTAAAAGTCTTGGACAGATCAAGAGTATAAGGCACATCCCTAACGATAAAGGCAATGTACTGGAAACCTATTGTCAACATCAAATTATATAGGAGAAATTTAAAGCAAATCCACTAAAATCAGGGATAAGACAAGGCTGCCCACTCTCTCCATGTCTATTCAACATAGTGCTTGAGGTCTTAGCTAGTGCAATAAAACAGCTAAGGAAATCAAGGGGATACAAATTGGAAAGCCAGAAATCGAAGTATCTCTATTTACAGATGATATGATAGTATACATGTCATCCCCAAAATTCTACCAGAGAACTCCTTCAGCTGATAAACACCTTCAGCAAAGTGGCTGGATACAAAATTAACTAAAAAAAAAAAAAATCAGTACCCCTCCTTTATACAAATGATAAACTGTCTAAGAAAGAAATTAGGGAAACAACTCCCTTCACAATAACCATAAATAAAATAAATCTCGGTGTAACTCTAACCAAGCAAGTGAAAGACCTGTATGACAAGAGCTTCAAGTTTCTGACAAAAGAAATTGAAGAAGATATCAGAAGATGGAAAGATATCTCATGATCATGGATCATTAGGATTAACCTAGTAAAAACGGCTATCTTACCAAAGCAATCTACAGATTCATTGTAGATTCCCATCAAAATACCAACACAATTCTTCACAGAGCTTGAAAGACCAATTTTTCACTTTCGTATGGAAGAATAAAAAACCCACACTAGAGAAAAGAATCCTGTACAATAAAAGAACTTTTGGAGGTATCATCATCCCTGATTTCAAGTTGTAGTACAAAGCAATAGTAATAAAAAACACATAGTATTGGCATAAAAACAGACAGGTTGATCAATGGAATCAAATTAAAGTCCCAGAAATAAACCCACATATCTACAGACACTTGATTTCTGGACAAGAAGCCAAAGTCATAGAATGGAAAAAGAAAGCATCTTGATTTGAAAACACTGCTAGTTAGAGTCTTTCAAATGTGCTCAGTAGACTCCTGTCATACGTTCAATGCACATCCCATCTGTCTTTCTAAACGAGGATTGATCATCTTACCCCATGTCCGCTCTCTTGATTATCTTTTTTAGGTGTACAGATTTCATTATGTTTATCATCTCTCATAGGTCTATATAAGTGAGTATATACCGTGTTTGTCTTTCTCCTTCTGGGATATTTCACTCAGGATGATCTTTTCTAGATCCCACCATTTGCCTGCAAATTTCATGATTTCCTCCTTTTTGATTGCTGAGTAGTATTCCATTGTGTAAAAATATCACAATTTCTGTACCCATTCCTCCGTTGATGGACATCTGGGTTGTTTCCAGGTTCTGGCTATTACAAATAAAGCTGCTATAAACATGGTTGAGCAAATATTTCTTTTGTGTACTTGAGCAAACTTTGGGTATATACCTAGCAGTGGTATAGCTGGGTCTTGAGGAAGCACTATTCCTAATTGTCTTAGAAAGCGCCAGATAGATTTCCAGAGTGGTTGTACCAGTTTACATTCCCACCAGCAGTGGAGGAGGGTTCCCCTTTCTCCACAACCTCTCCAGCATGTGTTGTCCCTTGAGATTTTTCAAAGCAAAGACTCATGACCAAACTTTTGGCAGAGTACAGGGAATCAGAAGAAAGAAGGGGAGTTAGTCTGATGAGGAAAGGATAGGAGCTCCAC
>NW_026593825.1:0-12637 GCF_907164565.1 Psammomys obesus
GATGGGATGGGATGGGATGGGATGGGATGGGATGGGATGGGATGGGAGTTTTTCAGCCAGACTCCACAGGAACCTGGGGTGGTGGCCCAACTGAAGACAGGACAGGGAGGGCCCGTAGCTCTTAGTTCCTGGGGATCCCATTATGTCGCTCCAGGCTGAGCCAGCTTGAGGGTTGGGCATCCTGGGTTCACTGCAAACCTGAACACCGGTGCACGCCTTCTAGTGCAGGTGACAGGGCCCAGCTGCTGTGAGAACTCTGTGTGGCCATAGTTGCCAGTTTGTAACCCTGCCTCCACTGACGATGATAGGCCCCAGGCACCCGCCATGCCTCCATGGCCCCTGGTTATGGCCCCTGGTTGCATTCAAGACCAGATCCAGTTGTTGAGCTTGCACAACTGAGCTTCCTGTTGACACAAAGGAGGGCTGTGGCCACAGAGTGTCCTGAGCTGTCCACACCTTATCCTGGGCAGCCTCTTTAAAGAGCTGCCCTTTGGGGGCTGGAGAGATGGCTCAGTGGTTAAGAGCGCTGACTGCTCTTCCAGAGGTCCTGAGTTCAATTCCCAGCAACCACATGGTGGTTTACAACCATCCATACCTCCTACTGCTGTCTTCTGGCAAGCAGGTGTACATACAGATAGAACATTCAAAATAAATAAATAAAATCTTAAATATATATATATATATATATATATAGAGAGAGAGAGAGAGAGAGAGAGAGCTGTCCTTCAGATCTGGATAGCAGGTAGATGGAAGTATAAGTCTTTCTCTCATTCCGTAGCTTTCCTGCACTGGTCATGGCTGGCAGCCATTGAGCCATCTCCACCTCTCAGCCGCGGGGAGTGCTGATGCTGTTGACACAGCATTGTGCTGTACTTATAGCACAGGTTGTCTGCTGGTTTCTGGGAGTCAGTCTCCTCTGGGTCAAGTGTGGCTATGGTTAATTGTAGACTTGTCACCAGTCTGTTGTAGACTCGCAGGACATTGCTGCACCTGCTGTGTGTTCAGCCCCTCACCACATTCCTTGTCACTCTGCAGCTCAGTGGCACCTCTGTACGCCTCAGCTGGCAACAACTTGATGCTGTCTGGGCATCAAGTCCTTAACCACGTGGCCTGTCTCCCTCTGAAAGCCTCCAGCGCCTGCCCAGAAAGGGACTGGGCTCCAGGTCAGTGTGAGAGTGATGGTGGAAAAGGACTCAGCGCTGTGCCAAGGCTCACAGACCCATCCCACATCATGCGCTCCTGTGTGCTGAGTGAGTCAGAGCCAGTTGCTCTCTGCTGTTACTGTTTTGAGTTTTAATGTGAACATATAAAGTGTTTATTAACAAAAGCCTCCACCTTCTTCTTGGATACACCCGTGAGTCAGCCGCTGTGGCTGGTGGTCTCAGCGTGTGACCCTTGCACAAAATGTTTCCCAAAGTGCTGCAGCCTTCAGTAGACCCTCATCTTCCTCAGTCACTCCGTGTCTTCTCAGAGCTTGTCATCCAGGCCATGGTTAGAGTTTTCCAGCCTCTGGGTCCAGGGCCTCACACTGATATGGATTTTTTGTTGTTGTTGCTTTTTTTTGAGACAGGGTTTCTCTGTTTCTCTGTGTAGCCCTGGAACTCACTCTGTAGACCAGGCTGGCCTAGAACTCACAGAGATCCAACTGCCTTTGCCTTCTGGATATTGGATTAAAGGTGTGCACCACCATCACCAGACACACTATTACTTTTTAAAATTTATTCTTTTCATATATTACATCCTGACCACAGTTTCCCTTCCTCCACTCCTCCCAGTCTTCCCCCGACCCCACTACCTCCCCTCTCCCCTAGATCCACTCCTCCTCTGTTTCCTTTCAGAAAAGAGCAGGCCTTCCAGAGGTATCAACCAAACATGGCATATTAAGTTACAATAAGACTAGGCTCATTGTCTCATACTAAAGCTAGACAAGGCAACCCAGTAGGAGGAAAAGAGTCCCAAAAGCAGGCAAAAGAGTCAGAGACCGTTCCCAGTCCCACTGTTGGGAATCCCACAAGAACACCAAACTACACAACCATAACATATACACAGAGGACCCAGGTCAGACCCATGCAGCCTCCCTGGCTGTTGGTTCAGACTCTGTGAGCCCCTGTGAGCTCTGGTCCACACTGTCACTTTTAATGGCCTTCACAGCACAGGCTGCTCCCTGCTGCCCACTGATGTTAGTCCTTTCAAACGGTGCTGGGTGCTGAACCTTTTTAGGGACCACAGGGAACAGCTAGCAGCACCAGCAGACCCAGGGAGAGCAAAGGAGAGCACACTGCCCTCCCTGAGCTGGGGCAGCGCAGCGCTTCCGTGCTGGAATAAAGACTGAAGGCCGCTTTGCTGATAATGCAATACCCCATGATCCTTGCGAGGGAGAACCAGGCCCAGACCCATTTCCCGGTGTGAGGCAGAATCTTGGGGTCCTTGGAATGACTAGCCCCTATCGTGGCCTTGAGCCACTCGAAATATCACAGATAAGGTGCTGAGTAAGGGATTGCGGGAGGGCTCTGGGTGCCCTGAGGTGGGGAATGATTTCAGGGCACAGCTAGGGAAAAGATAAAGTGCTTCTAAGGACAGTGAGGAGGGGTTCCCAGAAGACATGGGGTAGATCTGGGGCCAGGGCAGGGGCACTTGTAGGCCTGAGAAGCTTCTGGAGGGCCAGCTCTATGGAAACTTCAGAACTAGGGTGTGTCAGCTTGGGGGTTTGGGCTACCTGTGCCTTCCAGCTGGCCCTTTTTCCAGCCCAGCCCTGCTCTGCCAGAGCCACACCAGACCCTGCTGCTGAGTTTGACAGGTCTGGGGAAGCACTGGCCAGGGAAATGGAGTATCAGAGAGAGTGAGAGAAAGAGAGAGACAGAGACAGATAGATACAGACAGACAGAGACAGACAGACACAGAGACACAAAGACAGAGACAAACACAGACAAAAGCAGAGAGATAGAAAACTGTAACAGAAACAGATGAACAGAAATAGAGATAGACAAAGGTGAATGTAGAGACAAAGAGAGAAGGCAGAAAGCAGCCTGAGAATGTAACCCACCCAGCAAGTCAGAGAGAAGTGAAGAGTGTTAGGAAAGATGGAGCAGATGCTCTCAGCAAAGAGCAGAGGCTGATGGGTGTGCGTGAGGTAGGCTGACCTCCAGTTCTGACTTTTGCCAGTGCAGAAAACCTGGCACAATTTGAGTTTAAGGACCCCATCCTCCTGAAGCTGGTGAGAATCCTGTTGGGTGGCTCTTCTGCTGGGCCGAGGCCAGAAGGCCAGGGTTATGCTCATGGGAAGCAGTCAAACAGCTTAGGAAGCCTTGTCCCTGCTGTACTCTCTGGAGAACATTCCTCTTGAGCGTAAGGCCTCCTGCCCATATAAGGCTGCCTGTGGGCACCTCTCACAGGCCCTCACCCCCACCTACCACATGGGAGCCAGTTTGACCAGCCAGGACAAGGAGGGGCCTGTTGGAGCATTGGTACTGGGAGGGGGTACAGGGCAGCTTTGGGGATGAGCGCAGCATCCCTGGGTGCTATCAATCTCCCTTTATGCTCAGAGATCCCTCTTGCTCTCTCCTTACAGGTTTGAGCCTCAGGCTTTTCAGGATACTATCTGGGAGGTGGTAGGATATAGGGTTTCTCTGTGTAGCTTGGCTGTCATTGGCCATCTTTGTAGGCCAGGCTGGCCTTGAATTCACAGAGATCCACCTGCCTCTGCCTCCCAAGTGCTAAGATTAAAGGCATGCGCTACCACTCTCTGAACCCTGAATTTTGAGCATCACATTAACCACTGCACACAGACCTCTCTGGGTTAGGTAACTGTTATAAGTGTGCCCTTCTCTGCAAGGCATCCAGCTAAGGTTACACCTTCATCCCACCCACAGAGAAGAGGGAGAGAAACCTTGAGGAGCCTTGTGTAAAGCCTGGGACCTGAGCCACCGTCTACCCCACCTATCAGGTCTCCACCCATGTAGCAGTGACTGCCTTGGGTCAGGCTTGCAGTGGTTACAGAGGGTTCTGGGCAGGGACCAGAGCTCAGTGCTTACAGAGGTTCTGGATCTGCTTGGACTCTTAGGTTCCTCCTATGGTAATGAGTCAGTATACTGTACCTGTATGCAGGTATACACATATCTTCATGGTGCCAGGGTTGAAGGTTCTAAAGAACCATGAGGGCAGACGTCCTTGTGTGAAAAGCAGCCAGAGACTGTTTCCAGGCCAGAGAGGTCTAGTAGCCCTCAGCCTCACCCTTGTGGGTACAGGAGCCTTTTGGGAGGTTAGGTCAGGTAGCTGCTGTGGGGAGGGGTCTTAGGCTACCATGCCTGCTGACCTCCAGCTCACCATGCTTCTCAGCTCTGGACTGGGTCTCACAGTGCTGACGGAGGGACGTGATGTGCTACTCTGCCAAGCAATGGCCAACAGAGACCAGATGCAGCCCTTTGGGTTTACGACATCCTGATGTCAGCTTCTCAGGCCTGTGACTCCTTTTGGCATCTGTCCAGATGGAATCTTTGGAGGACAGAGCTGGATTTTGCTGACAGTGGCTTGCCAGAAACAGCCCTGCCACTGGCTCCTGGCTGCGTTCCATGGGCAGGGATAGAGGTTCCACTATTGGCTCCCTGAAAGGGCCTCAGAGCAGCCCTGAGAAAGGGAATGGGGCTTCCATACTGGCTTTTCTCCCAAGCCTGTCCCTGTGGAGGCACACATCCTGGGCCTTAGAACTGGACCCTCCTTCTGGCTTGTCCAAGCAAAAAGTAGCTAAAGCCAGCTCTCTTTCAGGGTGTGGCAGGGCTAGGGCCTATCTGCTGTTGCTTGTGATGCCTAGTGACGTGCCTGAGTGTAAGCAAGGGGGTATCCCCTTGTCTTCTGTGTGGTTTCCCAGGGGCCCCCAAGGTGCACCTCTAGGGTTGCAACAGATGGTTCATGTCCCGTTTTGTTTCCAACAGCTGCCCCCAGGCTGAATGGCTCAGGGGCTGATGTGTACCTCTGGAATGCTGTTGGAGTAGGACTCTATGCCAGGGCTGGGAGAAAATATGCCAACCTCTTCCCCATCAACTGCAGCTGACCCCTTGGCCTTCCTCTGAGCCTGGGCTTCAGTGAGGATTACTCCTAACACAGGTCCCCTCTCTTGGCCAGCTTACTCCTTACCTTGTAGGTATCCTCACCCATAGGTACAGGGCAGAACCCTCTGCTGTTGTTTGGCCTGTCAGAAGAAAGGGATTAGCTTTGGGGGCTGGTAAAGAAAAGATCCCAGGAGGTATATGCCTGAGAACAGAAGTAGCTGACCCAGTTCCTTCTCTCTTTAGAACTGTGTGCTACTGACTGCCTCTGTCCACCCGGCCTCAGTTTCTCTGTCCACAAGGAAGAAAACTGGCTGGGTTGCCTGTGACACAAAGGAAGTGGAAGGAAGATACTGGCCACTGTAGTGGTGACTAGAAGTGGACCTGGTCATCGGAAATGGGGGAGGGGTGAGCACAGAGGTGGAGTGGTCAGAGAAAACCACCTCCCACCCCACGCTCCTGGGGTAGCTCCTCCCACTCCACTCCCCAGCTCCAGCTGCTCCCTCCTGGCCCAGGCGGACCAGCTGCCACAGGGTAGGGGCAGAGTGTGGACACCTCAACAGTCCTGTGCCACAGTGTCCTCTGCCCACATCACCCGCCCTGCCAGTTGCTCCTGGGGCAGCTGTCTGCTGGGAAGTAGCTAGCTTGGGGTTAACCCTCCCGGTGCTGGCTGCTGGGCTGACTCAGCACATTCTGAGGCATCTACCCCTCTCTTTCAGTCTTCTGAGACCAATCCAAAGTACAACTGGCCTGGCCACTAGGGGGCTCAGAGGAGTCCTGGTACAACCTTTGCCCTCTAGACCCTCAAGAAATTTCACATGAAGTCAGCAGGTTACCAAACCCTGGCGGTCACTCTTTAGTACTTTATCTCTCACCCTCAGGCTATTAGGACCCCCAGCTATCAAGGGGATAGAGCCGGGAACAGCCTCCTGATGGGCATGGTGGACCTCTGGGCAGTAGCAGGGTGGGGCCAGCCATCTGGGAACCTGCTACTGCCCCAGCTGTGCCTCACACGGGGGTCATAAATCAGCTTCCCAGCCTACTCTACTGAATTCCAGATTCCTCCCAGTCTCCGCCCTCCCTGGGGCCAGCCCCTCCCCCACACCAAGCCTTTGCAGCAAAGGGAAGCGGCTGCCTTGCCCTCCTCCAGGTGGAAAATTAATAGTGAGGCTATAGAGGAATTCCGGGGAGGGAAAGTGGAAGGATCCAGGGAGGGCAGCTTGTCTTGACCTCACGTTCTCAACTATAGACAGGGATCTTCACAGCCCCTCCCTCGCAGTTTAAGATTTGGGAAGGTGGTGCAACCTTTCCTAACAACTATGGGGCAGGACCCTGCCAGGACACGATGATGGCCAGTGTGTCAGGAACTCACTTGAATCCTTGGTGGCCCGGCAAGATGGAAGTCCTACCCACAATGTGAGATAATGGCCTGGTTGGTCTGGCTAGGAGACTGTGTCCCATTCCTACTCCCTCGAGGCTTTCCTGGAGACTAGTTTGGCCCTAGCATCCAAAGGGAGGTGAGGCAGTGGCTGTGGCTGGAAGCAGAAATGAGGCACTCAATCATCGTAGCTCAGTTTCTAGGATTTTCAGTGTTAGCAGCATGGGCTCAGAGCCTGGCAGATCAACTGCAGCCCACTGTAGTCCAGGAACACAGCAGCCAGAGGCATGGCTTGCTCAAAAGATGGGTAACCAAAGTCTCCCAAGGAGCCTATCAGACTGGCACCTATAGGCCAATGAGCATCCTTGGAAATGCCCTATGGGTGGGCCCCTGTGCCATTCATTTGCTCCTGTACTAACCCCCTATTGCAGAGGATTTTAAAGCCAAAAGGGGTAGACAGCGCTAAATCTGACCTAACAATGAAGGAAGCAGGGTGGTTCTCCTCCTGTCTGGTCTTTTCCCGACCATTTTCAGAACACATCCCCTCTGAGTCCCCACCCACGGGTACACACAGTTTATACAAACACCAACAGGGAAGGGAGTAACAGGCTGGGGCAACCGGGAGGCGCCAGGTGGCTGAGACCTGTTTGAAGTAAGGGAAACAAAAAAGGGAGCCGCTGGGCGGGTAGAGGCAGGCCTGGCTGCCTCTGGGGTCTTGCGCATCCAGGGGAAAAGCAGGGGTCTCCCGAGGGATCGAAGTCACGACCTGGGGGAGAGGAAAGGCCCAGGAGCGCCAAGTTCCTAAGGCCTGGCACCGGGCCAGCAGGTGTCCCAAGCAGGACTCTGGTCTGATCGGGTTCCGAAGGGTTAAGGTCCCCAAGCTGCCCCCTCCCTCGTGCCCTTCCCCAACCCCCTCCCCGAGGCACAAGGCTCGGGCGCCAGGGCGGGCCGGGGCGGGGCCTGACGTCCTCTGACAGGCGGGGCCAGCCGAGCCGGCCGCTCCAAACTAGACTTGCCGGGATCCTGCGGCGCGCGCTGTGCCTAGAGCCGCTGACCCCAGCAGGAAGATGGCGAAGCCCGGAGGGCGGCTCAGCGCGGGGAGCGCACCGCGCGCTTGTGGCTCCCAGAGCCCCGCGCCGCCGCCGCCGCTGCTGCTGCTGCTGTTGGCTGGGCTGGCGCTGTTAGGCGAGGCGCGGACTCCCGGGGGCGATGGCTTCAGCCTGCACCCGCCCTACTTCAACCTGGCGGAGGGCGCTCGCATCACCGCGTCTGCGACCTGCGGAGAGGAGGCCCCGACGCGCAGTGCCTCACGCCCCACCGAGGACCTATACTGCAAGCTGGTTGGGGGTCCGGTGGCCGGCGGAGATCCCAACCAGACCATCCAGGTGAGCGCGGGGAGGAGGAGTTGGTTACACCATCCTGCGGTGTTCCTACGGTAGCGCCCAAACCCAGCTGACTCTTAAGGGCTCCCTCTGTGCTCCGGAGAGTATAAGTACCGACTCTCCCAACAGAACTCACTGGTCCCATGTTTTGAAGGACTAAGAGGGACCCCAACGCAGTCACCGAAACTCGTGCAGAAACTGCACGTGCCTCTGGAAGAGCCAATGAAGTGTCCGAGTCGCGGACCGAGGGCCCCGGGGGCCGGTGAAGCTCGGGTTGCGGGGTGTGTGTGTGTGGGGGGGGGGTTTCTAGGCAGGAGGGGACCGATGATCAGTCCCTTGCAGCCTAAGTCCGGGATCCCTGCGTGGGCGGGACTTGGCCTGGGTGCCCGCTGACTGAGGAGGGGGCGGGAGCTCCTTTCCCCCCCCCCACCGGGACAGGCTGGAACCTGTTGGCCTCCCGGATGGGAACGGAGTGAGCGCGGAAGCCGCGCCGGCGCCGTTTCTTCTGGTGTTGGATCTCTCGCTGCCCTAGCCAAAGAGTTAAAGCTTCTTTACTAAGGATCTGGGAACTTCGGAGGGGGGTGGGAGAGAGCGGGCAGGCAAAGTTTTTACAGTAGGGGAACACCTGTAGGCCATCCGGGGCAGTCCCTTGCAGAGCAGGTGGTACGTGATTCTGTACCTAGAGACTCTCCTGAGGCCTGCCCTTCTGGCTGAGCCTGCAGGTGGGCTAAGTAGTCCCGCCGCAGGACCCTTGCCTCATGTTAGGGTGTTAGGAGAGTCGGGAGCCATAAGGGCCTAGTAACAAGCTACCTCCTCTAGGGACCTGCGTCCACCTTCTTGGAAGGAGGCTGGATGGGGGCGGGGGGAGTAGCTGAAAATGGATTCGTCGGGGCGGAGAAAGAGGGAGAAGTGAAAAATTTAGTTCTGTTCACTGCTTACCTGGCCACCTCCCTCCTTGCCTGCCGGCTGGACCCTTCCTTGAGCCTCTGCTGGGAGGAGGGAGTTGAGAAGGTGCTGTTTCCCTTGGCAGTCCGAGAGTAAGAACAGGTGTGGGCCATCAGAGGCAGACTAGGGGACAGGGAAACTGAGGCCCGAAAAGGTACAAACATCTGTTTTTGAAGGGCAGAGTAGGCTTCATCTGAGGGGAACAGTTGGAAATGGAGCGTCCCTTGGCCTGTGATCTTCTGTATATTGTGTCAGAGAGCTGGATCTTGGGAGGGGCCCCAGTAGGCACCTTCCAACCTGACCCAGAGGGACTGCCCCGGCTCTCAGGCTCCTCCTCTCTGCTTACATAGCAATTGTTATTCCCCAGGAAGGGTACTCCAGTCCTTTCCCACATGAGAGAACATTGTTCCCTGCTCAGCCTGTGCACAGGCCTTCCCAGAGGGTTACAGCTCGAATGCATGACCATCACTACCTCCCTACATGGTAAAGATCCAGGCAGATGGTCAGAGGTCACAGCCCCTCTCTGCTGCACCTTCTTGGTGAGAAGGCAGAAGTAGCAGCTGCTTCCTCAAGAGCCCCCTATCAGAGGAGTTAGGCAGGGAACTCACAACTTGGCCCAAGGAGCCAGGGACCCTTCGTGGCCACAGAAGAGGGACTAGGCATCCCAGGCATGAGGCTGGGTGAGTCCCACAGGGCCTCTGGGCAAGATGGAGTGTGGGTTGGCACTCTTGTCCTCCCAGTGTCAGGTGGGCATCAGAAGAATTCTGCTGGCCTCTATTTGGGGCAGTTGGTGACTCACTGGAAGGGAAAGTCCTAATCAGCCTATGTTCCTAGTTCTGTTCCTGGCAGGACCCTCTGCAGCAGGGGGTTGGAGGAAGCCTGCTTTCCCAGCCCTGTCTGCTGTGAGCCAGAGGTCAGTGGGGAAATCCAGGCCACCAAGGGGGCTTGGGGCTTGCTGCTCAGTGAATAGCTGATTGGAGATTCCCAGTGTGGTTTCCTAACTCTCTGTTGGCTAGAAGGAGGCACACACTGGCTTCCCTGGACTCCTAGAAAACTAGAGGCCTACTTTGCACCCTTGAGCCTGAGCCTTACTTCTGGGGGGCAGTATGATCATGTTCCACATGGTCTAGACTATAGAGGCATGTCCCCTCTATCCTGCTTGGCACCTGTGGGGCAGGGTCCTGTTAGCAGACCCCTTGGGTTCCTGCTCTGCTTCATTCTGTGGCTCTGAGAGCTAAGGACGTTCAGGTTGCAGTTAGGGGATCAACATTTAGGTTTGACAGGTGGCCCACTTAAGTTCACCCTTGTCTTTGGTGGGCCAGAACAATGCCCACAGGCTGACATCTAGACCAAGATCAGAACAGCAAGCACCAAGGCCTCCACAGGCTGCCGGGCAGGAGCTCCCCAGATGTCAACACCTGTGATAGCAGCCAGACAGACAGCCCTAGGAATGGACACACAAGGCAAAAGTCCCGAGCTAGCTGGACTTACAGGGAAGGGAAAGCCTACTGTGTGCAAATGGGGGCTGGAGCCTCAGTTGCCACTAAGATCTCCTAATTGGGCAGGGGTCTCCCATACCCTAACCTCATTGGAAAGAAGTTCTGTACCACACCCTCAAGCCTCGGAGGAGTGGGGTCACTTTCTGGGTCTCTTGTCAGTGTCAAGCCTCCAGGCTGCCTTTGTGTAGGACAGGTTTGGTCTCCCTGGGGGGTAGGGGGGGGGGGGGGGGGGGGGGGGGGGGGCTCTCTTGGCCAGGATCCATAGCCCTGCCCCGCCCCCCACCAGGAACAGCAGATCAGGACTCTGCTGGGACTTCCTACAGGCCCCAGCAGGTGGCTTGGCTGTGACTGCAGCAGCTGCCAGGGCCCTTGTGTGATCTGCTCATGGTGGTGACATCTTGAACTGTGCAACATAATCTCTACCCTCCAGATGGGGACACTGAGGTTCCCAGGGTGCTTGCCTTGACTTTGTCCCAGAGCTCAGAAATGGCAGATGGGAGCCCAAAGCTTCTCCTGCCACTGCCTACTTGGAGACCCAATCTAGGAGATACTAGAATGCTGCTTTGGGGCCTCCAGGCACAGACTGGGAGTTGGGGGACGTCTGACTCCCCAGGGAACCCTCTTCCGCAGATGATCCCTCTTCCTTATTACTCTCTCATTCCCCACCCCCAATCCCATACTTTCAACTCCTTGTGGAATTCCTTGCAGTGACCAGCAGGGAGGGTGGTCACTGGGAGGGGTGGAAAGTGTCTTACCTGCTTTTGCCTCCTTTGCTCTTCGGCTACATTAGCTACATCAGCTACATCGATCCTAGAGCCTTTCCAGGAGCCACCTGTCTGCCCAGAGTATACTCACTACCTTGAAGGCCTCTGAGACTCGCCTTGATTTTTCTTACCCTAAGCAGGTGTCCCCTACTGGTTTTTCTGTAATGTGAGCCATACCTCTTGAATTGATTTAATAACTGAGAGATGAGGATCTGAACTTGGTGGGACCCAGGGTTCATACGGCGGGATGGTGGCTCTACAGGAGAAAGGGGGATGCTCAGCCCTTTTTGGTCATCTGGCCATCTTCTTCCTGCAGGGCCAGTACTGTGACATCTGTACAGCTGCCAACAGCAACAAGGCCCACCCTGTGAGCAACGCCATCGATGGCACAGAGCGCTGGTGGCAGAGCCCACCCCTGTCCCGTGGCCTGGAGTACAATGAGGTCAACGTCACACTGGACCTGGGCCAGGTAGGGTTCATTTTTGTCTATGCGGCTTCAGCCACAAAGCTTGCCTTGGGCACAAGACAATGGGTGAGGTCACCATCCAGGGAGATGGCCTTGGGCAGGGCTGCTGGGAGCAGGGTCAGCACAGGCAAAGGCCTAGTGGTGGGCATCTTTGTGCTTCAGTGTCCCTGGATGGACATGGAAAGTGGGGACTGAAAGGGACACCACCAAAGGCCATACCAGAGTCGGCAGGGGAAAAGTGCTGAGTGTGTACAGGGAGGCGTGGCCAACCTGCTTTGGGGCCCCTGGTGCCCTCTCAAAGGCACCCTCTTGTTTACTCTGAGGAATTCCTGGTGGAGATGGGAGGGGCACAGGAATGTGGAGGAAGTCTGGTAGAAATGGACATTCCTGAGATACCTACGTTCTGGTGACCACCTTCAGGTCAGGGGATCAGTGGCTGAACCCAGACTGCCAGCTCTGAACCCTTATAAGCCTCCAGGCTCCTGTTCAAGCAGGAGGGTAGATCAGGCTCTTTCTAGGTGATGAGCAAGTCACCCTAAGGTGAACAGGGCCTAGGGACTCTGGTGTCACTCCAGGACCAGGCCACACTCACCTAGCTGCTGTGTCTTAGTTCGTTGAGATCCTGACTTGTGGGAGTGGGGCCATATTAGGGCTCCCTGAGACCAGAATAAGGGTGTGTGTATGAGGTGAGCTGGGGCTGGGGCTGGCTACATGGTTGGTCCTATAGACTTGCCATTCTGGCAGGCTTGGGTCTCCATTCCTGCCACAACAGGGCTGGCTTCTGCTCCTTCCTGGGCCTGTGTGCCTGCTGCAACCTGAGGTTGGGGAGGATGAGAGGTGGGCAGACTAAATTGGGTCTCCACAGCCAGGCTGCAAGGGACAGGTAGGTACCTGTTTCCCCACGTGGTAGGCTGTGGACAGGCAGCTGGAGTCTCAGCAAGTGGTCTTCAGGGTAACCTGATTCACAACTGTGTTCCAAGCCCTGTTGTGGTAGCGCACGCCTTTAATCCCAGCTCTCAGGAGGCAAAGGCAGGCAGATCTCTGAGTTCAGTGCCAGCCTGGTCTACAAAGTCAGTTCCAGAATAGTCAGGGCTACTCAGAGAAACCCCGTCTAAAAAAAAAAAAAAAAAGAAAAAAGAAAACCCAAGCAAAAACAACAAC
>NW_026593826.1:0-3733 GCF_907164565.1 Psammomys obesus
CTGTTGGTTATGCTTACCTCTGTAGTTCCTGTTTTCTTCCCTAAATTTTTCCTCTCCATTATTTCCTCCATTTGTGTTTTCTTTAATTTTTCTAGTTCTATCTTCAGGTCTTGAGTTGTTTTGTTTACTTCCTTCACCTCTCTGCTTGTATTTTCCTCTTTTTCTTTTAGTTCCTTCAACTCTGTCTCTTTTATTTCTTTCAGTGATTTAATTATTTCTTCTCTGAAGGCCACAAGCTGTTTGGCTGCATCTTCCCGTATTTCTTCACGGATGGCCCTAATTTGCTTGTCTTTATCTTCCTCCATTTCTTTACGGATAGCCATGATCTGTTTGGTTTTATCTTCCTCTAATTCTTTACGTATTTTATCTGTTTCCTCTATTATCCTCTTCATCAACATAGATGTAAGGTCATCTTCTTGATTTTCTATTATGCTGCATTGTTCAGGGCTGTTCACCCCTGGATGGCTGGGTTCTGGAGATGCCATATTGCTTTGTCTTTTGTTGGTTGAGCCTTTACGCTGACCTCTACCCATTGGGCTGATTTAGGTTTTGGCTGTTAGTTTCTGTGCTTCCTGGAGTCCTGAGGTAGGGAGTATCCCCTTGGCCGGAAGATGATTTTTCCTGAAGGAGTCCTTCTCTGCTTTTTGGTTATGGTCACTGTATGGCCAGTGTTTCTCCGGAGTTGCCACTGCTCACCTCAGGTTTATAGCCCTGAGTAGTAGCTGTGGTCTATGTTAGGCAGGGGGGGATCTCCTCTTACCCATAAAATTTCTCAAGACAGCTGCCCCACTGCTGGGTTTCTTGTTATAAATTTAGTGTGCTGCTGCTCACTAAATTTCCATGTACAGTCCTCTTGAAGTGACTGCTGAATCCCTAGCTGTGGGGTTTTCTCCCAACAGGGAAACTCAGTCTGTTATCCTGGGGCGCACAGTTCTGTCTGAAAAAGTGGGAGGTGCACTCAGTACGTCTCTGGGCCAAAGGCTGATTGCTCTGCTCTGGACCTGGAGAATGTGCACCTAGGTTGAGTTGGCGCCTGGGGGCACTGTTCTGGTCTGGAGGCTGGGTGCCTCACTCTGGACCAGAAGCTGTGTGTCTCTGTCTGGGATGGCGGCTGTAGGCACCACTCTGGTCCAGACGCTGTGGGTGCAGCCCCCCTGAAGGATCAGGGATTCCTACAGTTTTGGCAGTCCAGCCAGGGACAACTGGCCGATCCCTGGCACAGTATCTGAGGGCTGCTGTAATGGCTCTTCGGCTCCTGCAGGTCCGAGGATGCAGCTGTGTGTCCCAGTGCCCCAGGGGAACGCAACAATGGTGGCAGAGCACAGCGCTTCTGCCTGCACTAGAGTCTGTGTGAGTCCAGGAAGTGTTTTGGTGCTGGGTGTCCTAAGCATTAGAGCTGCTGACCCCCTCCACTGGGGGTTTCCTCCTGCCAGAGACACGCAGTCTGGTTCCCTGGTGCCCTGGTGCCCACAGTTCTATCTGAGGCGGCGAATCACGCGCGCAGGCAGGGCTCTGTGCAGGCAGGTGCCTTTGTCCTGGCTCTGGGTCCGTGCCTGCTCCTGGGGCACCCGCGGAACCCGAGTCTTTTCCAGGGGATGTCTGGGTAACCTGGGGTCGGTCCCAATTGTTTCCTGCTCCGTGGGGTTATCTCTCGACTGGGAAATCCAGTCTATGGTGTTGTGGGCCCACAGTTCAGTCTGGGACCGTGACCAGATCTCGCTGGCGGGTAGCTCTGGGCTGGCGACCAAGCGCCTGGCGGAACGGGGATCTCTTCCGCGGTTTAGCCGGGTGAGTTAAAGCTGATCGAATCCCCCACCGTGGGGTATCCTCTCACCTGAGAAACACAACCACTTGTGTTTTATGGCCACGAGTTCTGATTGCTGGTCACTGTGCCATTCCTGCTGTGCTGCTCCTCAGAATGAGAGCCCTCCAGGCGGTGCCATCTTGCCCCGCCCCCCTGCTTCTTCTTTTTCTAGGTTTTTAAGTGGGCCATTAGGTTGCTTGAATGAGCTGTTTCGAATTTCTTCTTGAAGGCACTTAGTGCTATGAACTTTCCTCTTAGCACTGCTTTCACTGTGTCCCACAAGTTTGGGTATGTTGTGTCTTCATTTCATTGAGTTCTAGAAAGGCTTTAATTTCTTTCTTTATTTCTTCCCTGACCCAGCTGTCATTTAGTAACAAGTTGTTCAGTTTCCATGTGTGTGTAGGCTTTTTGCTATTTCTGTTGCTGTTGAAGTCCAGCTTTATTCCATGGTGATCAGACAGTATACAAGGGATTATTTCAGAGTTCTTGTATCTGTTGACGCTTGCTTTGTGACCAACAATATGGTCTATTTTTGAGAAGGTTCCATGAGGTGCTGAGAAGAAGGTAAATTCTTTTGTGTTTGGGTGTAAAGTTCTGTAAATGTCTTTGAGGTCCATTTGATTCATGACCTCTGTCAGAGATATTGTTTCTTTGTTTAATTTCTGTTTTGTTGACCTGTCCTTTGTTGAGAGTAGGGTGTTGAAGTCTCCCACTATTAATATGTGGGGATGTATATGTGGTTTTAAATTTTATCAATGTTTCTTTTACAAATGTGGGTGCTCTTGTATTTGGGGCATAGATGTTCAGGATTGTGATGTCTTCCTGGTGGAATTTTCTCTTGATGAGTATGAAGTGTCCTTCCTCATCTCTTTTTATTAATTTTGGTGGAAAGTCTATTTTATCAGATATTAGAATGGCTACTCCTGCTTGTTTCTTGGGTCCATATGCTTGGAAAGTCGTCTTCCAACCTTTTACCCTCCGGTAATGTCTATCTTTGTGTCTTAGGTGTGTTTCTTGTATGCAACAGTTTGCTGGGTTTTGTTTACGTATCTATTCTGTTAATCTGTGTCTTTTTACTGGAGAGTTGAGTCCATTGATGTTGAGAGAGATTAATGACCAGTGGCTGTTAGATCCTTTGATTTTGATGTTGGCTGTGTTCATAAGGTTGTGTGCTTGGTTGCTTTTTGTTTTGCTGTAGTAAGGTTAATTATTTCCTGTGTTTTCTTGACAGAAGCTAATTTTCTTGGGTTGTATTTTCCCTTCCAGTGTCTTCTGTAATGCTGGATTTGTGTGTAGGTATTGTTGAAATTTGTTTTTGTCATTGAATATCTTGTTTTCTCTGTCTATGAGGACTGAGAGTTTTGCAGGTTAAAGTAGCCTGGGTTGACATCTGTGTTCTCTTAGGGTCTGCATGATATCTGTCCAGGCCCTTCTAGCTTTCATAGTTTCTGTTGAAAAGTCAGGTGTGATTCTAATGGGTTTGCCGTTATATGTTACTTGGCCTTTTTCCCTTGCAGCTTTTAGTATTTTTTCTTTGTTCTGTATACTTACTGTTTTGATTATTATGTGTCGGGAGGATTTTCTTTTCTGGTCAAATTTGTTGGGTGTTCTGTAGGCCTCATGTATCCTTATTGGCTTCTCCTTTAACTTGGGGAAATTTTCTTCAATGATTTTGTTGAAAATATTTTCTGGGCCTTGGAGAAGGAAGTCTTCTTTTTCCTCTATTCCTATTATTCTTAGGTTTTGTCTTTTCATATTGTCTTGGATTTCTTGGACGGTCTGCGTCAGGAATTTTTTGGATTTAACATTTTCTTTGACAGATACATCAATTTCTTCCATTGTATCTTCTACACCTGACATTCTTTCTTCCATTTCTTGTATTCTGTTGGTTATGCTTACCTCTGTAGTTCCTGTTTTCTTCCCTAAATT
>NW_026593827.1:0-5368 GCF_907164565.1 Psammomys obesus
ATATCTGGGCACAGGGTCTTTTCTGAGACGGACACTCAACCAAGGACCATCTATGGATATAACCTAGAACTTCTGCTCGGATGTGGCCCGTGGTAGCTCAGTAACCAAGTAGTTTTCCAAAGTAAGGGGAACACGGACTATTTCTAACAGGATCTCAAGGGCAGGCTGTTTGACCCCCCCCCCAGGGGAGGAGCAGTCTGTTAGGCCACAGAGGAGGACTTTGCAGCCAGCCCTGAAGATACCTGATAAAACAGGGTCAGATGAAAGGGGAGGAGGTCCTCCCCTATCAGTGGACTTGGAAAGGGGCAGGGAGGAGACCAGGGAGGGAGTGTGGGGTTGGGAGGGAATGAGGGAGCGGGATACAGCTGGGACACAGAGTTAACAAAATGTAACTAAAAAGAAAAATTAAAAAGAAAAAAACTATATATTTCATGTACTTGAAGGATACCCTATCAATAGGTGTGCAGTTAAAACTAGAATGGGACAAGTACCGTCAAGCAATAAAAAATATACATAAAAAAAAAACACCAAAGCCATACAACAAAGATCTAATCACATGGCGCAATCAACTCAAGTTCAAAGACTTTCTATCAAACAACAGAGCCATTGGTCATCAAAAGAATCTACTAGAAAGTGGAGACTGAAGATTCATAATAAACAGGATCAAGATCTGATAATTTTCACATAGCTGATATTCAGTGCAGGATAAAACAAAATGCAAGACATTAGTAAAGCATTTCAGAGAACATGAATGCAGGTTCTATAGCAGCATTAAATTAATATTAATGCCATGATTTGTATAGACGTAGGAGAATATTTCACTGCAAAACCATATATGAATGTCTCAGGAGTAAGGTTAGTTTTCACAGTTAATTCAGAAAAATACATTTGTACCAACAACTTTTCTTTAAGTTAAAATGTTTCAACTGGTAAATATCTCCCCTTTACAGACTCCTTGCAGTGGTTTGAATGAGAATGATTCCATAGGTATATTTATTTGAAAGCTTGGTCTGCAGTTGGTGGAATTTTCGGGGAAGGAGTAAGAGGAATGGCGTTGTTAGATAGGGGAGTCACAGGAGACTGGCTTAGATGTTTCCAAATACTGAGACCATCCCCAATGTTATCTATCTATCTATCTATCTATCTATCTATCTATCTATCCATCCATCCATCTATATATCTATATATCTATTTATCATCTATCTTTATCTTGGTATCTCTAGCTGGCTAGCTCTAATTATCTATCAACCTCATACATTTGGATCATTATGTATGCTGTCAGTGGTTCCTGGCACCATACTTTTATTCCAACATCATTGACTCTAGCTCTCTAAAACTATATAAGGCCAATTAAATGTTTGCTTTTAAAAGTTTCTTTGGTCGTGGTGTTTTTCATAGCACTGTAAACCTAAGTAATACCACTGTAGAAAGAAAAATGGCTCCCCATTAGATAGTGGTTAGATAGAGTATTTTTTTGATTCTGTGTAATTCACATGTATGTAATATTAGTATACCATCTTGTCATTTAAGGGAAAGGGGTTCAGGAGAGCCAGAGACCACCAGTCCACAGAAGCTCAGGTAATGGTGATATGATTTTTAGGCTCAAGAGCCATGAACTATGGAAGGAACTAAACATTATTCAGACCTTTCCTAGGAAGACATGAGCAAATGTCTAGCCCCCCCCCCCCCCCAGATGAGGTAACCAATGACAAAAGAAGTAACACCACCTGAGTCTAGCTTGGTGAACAAATGGTTTTTCTGAATTTGCTTGCAGGAGCATGGGCAAGTGGTTACTTATGGAAACACGAGTGACTCAGAGGCAGTTGCATCCCCATACAGCCCGGTCCAGCTTGAGTGGTGACTCACAGAACCGTTTTCTTGGAGCAGCAGACCCACCTACAAGCAGCCCCAGCAGAAAGTCTGTAGGATAATTAATGTTGTTCAAAACCACTATATTTGTGGTATTTTATTATAGAAACCAAGCAAACTCCCAGTCATACAACTCCTCAGGAAAGGAATATCAGTACTACTTTTAAAACAAAGATGTCGTCATCTGCATTGAGAAGCATTTACTACCCAGAAAAGACAGCAGAATAATAGCTATTGAATAACACATATTGTATATATTATTATATAACTCATATGTCATATAACAAGTTATGGAACTTTCTTCCTTGGGCACCCATTAGAAGCATTTTTGTGAGGAAGGTTGCTTCACCAGGGTACACCTGGGCAGTGCACTGCAACTGAGATGCATGTAGTAGAGCCGACAAGCTCTTGCATGTTTCATTGGCAAATAATTAATAAATAATAATAATTAATAAAATAATAATAAGTAATAATAACTGCTCTGTTTTATGGTAAAGGACACTGGTGGGAATGCAAGACTGAGCTGCTGTGGTACATGAAGGGGAGTACATGAAGGGGAGGATCTGCAATCCAGGTGTGCAATGAAGAGTGCATCTCTCTTGGATGCTGATGAACAACATGCCACATGTTCTGACTCTCCTCCAGGGTCCTATATTAGGCAGCTTGCTGTGGCAGCTATAAACAATTCCAAAGTCTCAAAGAGTACAAAACTTCCACTTCTTGCTGTGAGTGCTGGCCACGGCTCTGCTAGGCACAGCTGCGTTCCTGGTATCTGCTAGTCTTAAATTAAGATCTGTGCCGTGTGCATCTTATGCTGAGACCCACGGTGACAAGGCACTAAGTTCTGAGGAGGACTTTGCAGCCAGTCCTGAAGATACCTGATAAACCAGGATCAGATGAAAGGGGAGGAGGTTCTCCCCTATCAGTGGATTTGGAAAGAGGCAGGAAGGAGATGAGGAAGGGAGGGTGGGATTTGGGAGGGAAAGAGGCAGTGGGATACAGCAGGGATACAAAGTTAACAAACTGTAACTAATGTTAAATAAGAAGAAGAATAAGAAGAAGAAAATGGTAAGCAAGAGGGTAGTGGGCTTCTGGAAACCTTCACTTCAGCTCAAACTGCTTTGGGTTATGGCAAATCACAAGCCAAGTCACTGTGGAAGAAAAAAGTCAGGAGAGAAGAAAAGCACTTGCTGAACCCCATATAACTTTTATTCTCATAAAACTTAAAATGGAGTGAAAACAAACCTAGCACTGTGTGAATTCTAGAGAGAACAGTGAGGTTCGTTTTGCTTTAAACCCACAGAGAACTAAAACTGGTAAACTTTGTAAATAAGAAATACAGCAAGGTAGAATAAATGGGTTATATATTCATTTCAACTCAAGAGAGAAGCCAATATTTTGATAAGTGACAGCAGGCCTGGTGAATAATTTCATTCTTATTTACTTTCATAAGTCTTTTAGTTGGGACAAGAAGTTCAGGTAAGTTAAGTTTTTCTTCCTATGTACCTATATTTTGTATCCCAATATAGTAATTCTAAAATGTATCATTTGGACAGCTGAAAAGGTATTATGAATAGAATCAGCTGGCGTAATCCATGCCTAACAATACAAATGAGAGCAACCTATCTTTAAGTTGGGGAGGCGTCTTAGTTTGCATTTCTGTTGATGTGATGAAATAATGACCAAAAAGCAAGTTGGGGAACAAAAGGTTTATTTGGCTTACACTTCCATATCCCTGTTCATCATCAAAGCAAGTCAGGAACCAGAGAGTCAGGAGCTAATGCAGAGGCCATGGAGGAGTGCTGCTTCTTGGCTTGTTTGATTCACAAAGGTGGCTGTCTCAGTGGGTCATCAGTGTTCCCTGCAAACCTAAAGAAGTATACTCTAACGTTAATGAAAAAAGGTGAGGGCAAGCAAGCAAAGAGCAAAAGCTTCCTTCTTTCATGTCCTTATATAAGCCTCCAGCAAAAGGTGTGGTCTATATTAAAGTTTTGTCTTTTCCCAGTTTGAAAGATCTGGGTTAAAGTCATGTCTTCTTAATTCAGAGTTCCAGACTATAAGCGGATCTTTCTACATCAAACTAAGCAAAATATCTCTTACAGGTGTGCCCTCAATATTTGGCTTTTAGTTCCAGATGTAGTCAAGTTAACAACCAAAAATACCATCATAGGAGAGGTTAGTATGCAAGCTAGACAGGTTTCAGTGATGTAAATGAAAGATGCTGGTCCAATAGCGTGTGTGACAAAGCAGGACAGAGCCACCACCAGCTCACAGAATACCTTTGGAAATCAGAAAAATAGGACCTTTCTTCCTTCCAAAAGCCAGAGTCAAGGCTTGTGGCTCGTCTAGCCCTCATACTCTCCAAGGAAGATCTCTAAATCTGTATTAATTTGTGCATGTACTAGTTAGGGAGGGAAGGTGTATTTGATGATTGAGGAAGTATATTCTTCAATGCTGTGCTATGCCTGTGGGAGTGGAAAAGCAGTCTCCTCACATGGTCTGTAATTGTGGTTTTATTTAGTAACTATTTTTAATCTTCTTGAAGGAAAACATGTCTAGTTTTAGATATTACCAGTCATACCAAAATTACCAGAAAATTTACTCAATGTTTAACAGTGGTCTAAGAATTGAAACACTAGAGAGGATTCACAAAATGTGCATTAACACAATGGAGAAGCTGAAGAGGCAATTACAGTCAGGCTGAGTTGTTTTTACATCCAATCTGCACTTTTGCATTCCGTGGATTCAAAAATTCAATGATAAAATACAATATTCTTTTTCTATTACACATAATTTTTATTAAGACCCATCTCAAAATTTCACGCCTTCAGGATCCAACCCAAATGTCTCCTTCCCACTACTGTGAACTTGACATCGACATCCACTAATGACTTACCCATGTTTTTCCTCTTTCATAACTGAGAACGTTTTATAACTGAGAAAGTTTGCACTGCAATAGCCACAGAAATGCCTTATCCTTCAAAGCTCAGTCAACATTTTGATTTTAGCTTCCTGTCATTGCTGTGCCTTCCTAGCCGATGTTGAATAGTTCATTGCTCTTTCTCTTCTCAGTGGCAAAGGCACAGCACACATACATAGTTGGTAAAGTCTCAAGAACACACTGACTCATTGAATGAAAAGAATACCAGGATCCTTTCTTTACTTTTCTCATGGCCATGATAAACATAATGAAATCTACACACCTAAAGAAGATAATCAAGAAAGTGGACACAGGCGAAGGTGATTAATCCTCATTTAGAAAGACAAATGGGATGTGCATTGAACTTATGACAGGAGTCTACCACAAAAGGCATCTGAAAGACTCTACCTAGCAGTGTTTCAAAGCAGACACTAAGACTCATAACCAAACCCTCGGCAGAGTGCAGGGAATCATATGAAAGAAGGGAAGTTAATATGATATGGAAAGGATAGGAGCTCTACAAGGACCAAACATATCTGGGCACAGGGTCTTTTCTGAGACGGACACTCAACCAAGGAC
>NW_026593828.1:0-1231 GCF_907164565.1 Psammomys obesus
TAACAGATACTTATAATGTATGTCCTGTGTTCTAAGCACTGAGCTGGCACCAGAAAATAGCAGGTAACAAAAAGTCCTTGCCGGGGTTGGGGATTTAGCTCAGTGGTAGAGCACTTGAAGGCCCTGGGTTCAGTCCTCAGCTCTGGGGGGAAAAAAAACAGGCAAAAAGTCCTTGCCTTCATGGAGGTTGTATTCTAGTAGGAGAAACACCATCAGAAAGTTGTGGTGTATGTATGTGTCAGAGAGACAGAGGCAGAGACAGAGAGTGTGATGTGATAAAGTGAGGTAAATAGCCCATAGGTCCATACAGGGTATGGGCTAGCCATAGTTGGGTAAATAGCCCATAGGTCCAATACAGGGTAGCCATGGAAGATCTCACTGCTAAGCTGGTATTTGAACTGATTCTTGGAAAAAATTATGAATTTTGCTGTTAAACTCTTTGAGGAAGATATTTCCAGTAGATAAAGATGTTTCAAATAGACTGTAGGAGAAACAAGCTAGTATCAAGGAGAAAAGATGAGTAAAAGAGGTTTCTGTGAATAATCCAGGTAAGAGAAAATAGATTAAGACAGCATGGTGACTATGGCAACACTGGGAAGCTGTTAGCTTTAGGTTTGAAGATGGAACCAATATAATTTGCTGCTAAATTGAATGTGGCACAGGAGGAAAAAAAGTTAAGATGGCTCCCAGCATTTTGCTTGAGCAATGAGAAGTTGGACTTCCTGTTTGTTCATGTCTCAGGTAGGAAAGTATGTGGGACAGCCACTCATTTTAATCCAGCCTTGTAATTAGTAAGGAATCTGAGAGCCAAGAAGTGACCTGCCGTGGGTCATTCAGGTAATCATAAAGATAGAACCAAATATCCCAGGTTTCCTAATTCTATTTAAAGCTCCCTCCAGGACTTAATACCACACTTCCTGAGTAGTAGTATGGTATCTGTTCCAGATAATGGACAGGGAAGCATTTGTAAGGGCAAAAACTGGAAGGAATATTTGAAAACTAACTATAAAATAGACAGTTGGAACCAGAAAGTGAGTAAAGACCATTTGAGAGAAGACTGAAAATCCAGCAAAGAGAAAAGAAGATGTTAAATGGAAACTGAAATAGTGAGATCTAACTAAGAGGTAGATATTATAGATGTACCTGAGAGAGCAGACAAAAGAGGCATTAAAATTCACTTCATTTAACAGATACTTATAATGTATGTCCTGTGTTCTAAGCACTGAGCTGG
>NW_026593829.1:0-6428 GCF_907164565.1 Psammomys obesus
CTGCATTCCTTTCCAGTGCGTGTGTGTGTGTGTGTGTGTGTGTGTGTGTAGGTGTGTGCCTGCCATGGTGGATGTATGGAAGTCTGAGGACACCTCTAAGAGCTGGCTCTTCTCGTCTGTCTTGGGTCCTGGGGATAGGACTGCTGAGTCATTACACCACATACAGAAACACACACACACACACACACACACACACACACACGGTATACACCTGCTGAGTCATCACACACACACCACATACAGAAACACACACACACACATACACACACACATGCACACATGGACCTCATTTTCCAAAATAGTTGTTCCTCCTCATCTCTCAGCCGGAGGCTTGGTCATGGGCTGTATGTTCTTTGCACGATCTTCTTCCTCCTCATCCTTTGTGACGCATTAAGCTCTGCACCTCAGGCTCTCAGCTCATACCACTCTTCACACTGTCCTCTGTGACCAGGTCTCGCCCTCCTTTCCTCTTATGTAATCCCTGCCTGCTGTTGCACTGTGTCCGTGGCCACACACTGGATCTTCACAGCAGCGTGTCCGCTCACTTCTGCCACGTCCCGTTAGCTGCCCTGGGATGTGGAGTTTTAAGGTGGGGCAGCTCTGTCTTTCCCGGGACACTCGGCAATGTCTAGAGCCATTTAACAGCTTTAATTCCATTTATTTGCTTGTCTGCGTTAGGGCGTCAGGTGAGAGTTATGTGCTATGTCATGCGTGTGGGGGCCAGAGAATAACCTTTTGAGAGTTTCCACCAGGCGAGTTCCAACTCAGGCCTGGTGGCAAGGGTTTTGACCTGCTGAGCCATCTGGTGGGCTCCCCAGGGAGGCTGCTGGCTTCTAGTCTGACCTAATCTAACCAAGCACGGAGACGCCCCCAAGGAGTTATTGCTCAGAATATCAGCAGAGCCAAGGGTGCAAAACCTTCCTATGACAGAAAGACAGTTAACCCATCCTTCCAGCCTCCCTGAGAGAACAGGCTGTCGGCAGAGAGTGGCATCCCGTGAGAACGGCATGCTGACCCAGTGTGCTTAGCCCCTGAAATACTTGCACCTTCTTAGTATCATGTACTGGTTTAACGTACTACTCGGGATCAGGTGGGCAGAGTGTAGGAAAGGCGGGTTTTGTTCAGGAGACTTTCTAGAGCCGTCTTATGGTCTTTTAAAGCATAGGATTTGCTATAACATCATCTGTGCGCAGCGGCACTCTTGGTTGGACACGGGGGCTTTGTCTCCCGCCCTTATTACATTCCACTCCTTCTAATTTGATCTAAAGGGCAGATTTTCTGCTGTCCCCTCACCCGGTCCACACAACACAAAGGAAAAACCGCTTAGTAAATCTTGTAGCCAAGTAAATAGCTTATTGTGTTCTTTGGAGTCAGAAGGCCTTGCCAGAAGGCAGGAGAGAAAAATGAAGGCATTGATGATATTCGTGCTGGAAGCGATACTGCGCCGCAAAGTAGAATTCCACAGGTGGGGTTTATCAGCGGCTTAATTCTTGGCCTGAGCCGCCGCACCTGGCTTGTTCTTGGCCTTTTTCATTGTTAGGGCTTAGGACCTTTCTTTGGACCTTTTAATAGATCTCTCTTCTCCTAGGTCCATTCTGTGGCAACAACTGAAATAACTTTCCTGTCCCTTGCCACAGTGGAGATCGACAGTTAACCCGTGGACAATGTGAACACCGACGGTGACTTCAGGGTTCTTATCCCGGGACTTTAAACATAGTGCTATAATATCTGTCTGAGGTCTTCAGGGAAAGGGTGGCAGCACGCGTGGAAGCCCCAGGTCGGTCCGTGGTGGCCTGTACTTTGGTGCAGAAATGCAGGTATCCCACGACAGCTCGTGGTGCGTTATTGCACCCCGTGCCTTTCCCTCGGGGCTCTTGCTCGGACTGGGGCATCATAGATCATGGTGAGAGTGTTGGGGCGGGTAACAGAAATGAGATCTCTTCTAGTTAGAGACGTAGCACTCTTCTAGTTAGCACGTAGCTGCTGCCGTGGCTCGGCAGCTTAGGAGACCTAGCCTGAGGAGCTGAGTCCCAGGGAAAGCAGAGAGCTGACTCCTGTGAACTGTCCAGCGTTTGTGAGGACACGCACACGCGAGCACACATAAATAAGTGCAATAAAAAAAGTAAACAGAAAAACCAGGAACTGTTGCCCCTAAATCATTGCCACTACAGGTCACTAGAAGAGAGGGTTTGCACATATGGCCCCAAATGTCTGAGCTTTTTTTTTTTTAATGTAGTTTTTGCTTGTGATGTGTAGGCTCTTGCTGTGTAACACTGGCAGGCCAGGCCGGCCTCAAACCTGGGTGAGACCCCTGCCTCTGCCTCTCAAGGTCTGTGCCACTGAGCCTGGCTTCCAGGCTCTTCCGGAAATGAAGTTCTGCTGATGTCTCACTTTTATTGATGTACATTTATGTGACTTCTTCAGTCTCACTGGCCCATGTGTTTCCTGCTGTCCTTGTACTGATCGCTGTAACAGCTCTCGCTGCCCGTGTTTCCTGTCAGCACGGCAAGCGAGAGCTTATAGAACTGTTAGAGGTAACTCTTAGGGTCTGTGGATGGCACATATTGTGGAAGTGAATTTTTGTGTGTGTGTTTATTTACAGAAGAAGTCCTGATATCCAAGCAAAGGAAGAGCTGTGGAAGCACATCCAGTGAGTACTGGTTCTCTCCCACGTGTGCAGTTAAAGAATATATATGCACATATTCCGAGTAAACACACAATAGGAATGTTTTGAGCATGTGGATGTTTATACACCTGTGCATGCCTGATGGTGCCAGATCCCCGGAATTACGGACGGTTGTGAGCCACCATATGGGTGCTGGGTGCCAAACCTGGGCCCTCTTCAAGAGCAGCAAATGCTGTTAATTGCTGAGCCGTGTGTCCAGCGTGTTGTGTGCAATTTTAAATCGGTTACAAGATAAACCAGTGCCACCGCAAGGAGCCTTGGTCTGGGGCCTCAGCAGGTGCTTCTGCCCATTCTGAATTGTCTGATGCTGACGCTGGTGTCGGGGGCCATATAGCAGCTGACTACAGGGAGACCATACCTCATCTCCAAGGTCACTGAGTTTGCCCGTGAATGCACCTCAGGTAGGCCAGCAGTTTACAAAGGAATGCAGAGAGAAGCAAATCTATATAGAGAAGAAAGACATCGCCACAGGGAGAGAAGCTTAGCCATGCCTGAAATGGGGCCTCTGAAGAGTGTGGACATAGACAGGACGAAGAGAGGCAAAGAGCTGCAGGAGAGTGTTTCTCCCTTTTTTTTTTTTTTTGGAACACAGTCTAGTTTTCTCAGCTTTGTACACATCACACATGCATAGTACTTTCACTAGGCCCACACTTTGAGACAAGGGCAGAAAGGGGAAGCATGCCAGTTGGTGAAGGTATGAATGCAGGCGTGACAGCTTTTACCTCATTGCTCGTTCTCTCCTAGGAAGGAACTTGTGGACCCATCTGGACTGTCAGAAGAGCAGTTGAAAGAGATCCCATACACAAAAGTAGAGTGAGTACATCTTTAAGAGTCTTTGCACGGTTTTATTAGTGTGGAGGTGTCTCCCTTTATTTTCTACTGCTGTAACAAACACCATGACCAAGGAAACATTAAAAAAAAAATAGTGTTCAATTTGGCTTACAGTTTTGGAGGGTTAGAAGCCAGTTTGGAGCCCGGGATGGCAGAGCAAAGGCAACAGGTGACGGCAAACAACTGACAGCTCATTCTGATCCACAGCAGGAAGCAGAGAGGGCACACTGGGAACAGCTCAAGTTGTTTGAAAGCTCAAGCCCACCTCCGTGACACTCCTCCAGCCAGGCCACGCCTCCCAATCCTTCCCAAACAGTTCTGCCAACTGGGTACTAAGGACTCAACCAGGAGCCCATAGGGGCCATTCCCATTCAAACCACCGTGGAAAGGACAGTTCGTTCTCACGCTATGGTCCATGCAGTGTTTCAGTTTGTACATGAACTAAAGATCAGTGTAAGGAAAGAGGTGGAAAAGGTAGAAAGAACTGTTTTCTCTGTGCAGTGGCTCGGGTTTCTAATCCTTGAACCTGGGAGGCAGGAGGACTGATAGAAATTCAAAGTCAGTTTGGTCTCTAATAAGTTCCAGGTCAGCCTGGGCTAAAGGTGAGAGACTCTGTGTCAAACAAACCACACTCATAAAACTACTCACGTTCTGTACCTCATGCCTCCCAGCTCTCCTCTGCTGCTTGTTCGTGTGTGAGAGGTTATGATGAATGATGAATAATGTCCATTTTAAATATATTCTTTGGCTGAGATACTCACTGATAACAAAGTTTTATCTAGCATTTTAACACCATGAGAATTATATTTACACAAAACCTTGTCATATGAGCCCAGCTCAGTTCCCATCATTGGACCACACTGAACTGATCAGGCTTTGTGAATAACCATTAGCAAGAATCTGCAGGCTCCAGCCCTGACTGCTGAGCACATTATCGGCTGTTTTCTGCCTGGAACTGGGTCAAGGGAAAACTGGCCTGGATTCTGTAGACTGAAGTAGCCTAGATCTTGAGTGCTCTCCTGCCTCTGCCTCCAGACTCTGAGATTACAGGTGTGCTCTGCTTGGTAATGTAAACACTTCTGAGAGTTCGCCTGAATTCTCTTCAGGACTATGGAAGGAGCACACATTCATTACTTTATTTCCATGTGTGACCGAGCTTTTCCCTTTCAGAAAAATGATAAGCCCGAACTCCACACGAAGGCTCTTCCCACAGCCCAAACTCTTCTCCTTATCTTTTAGTTTTTCTTACTATGTATGTATATATGCATGTATGCATGTATGTAGGTGTGTATGTATGTGTGTGTATGCCACTCACATGTGTAAAGGTCAACAACTTGTGAGACTCAGTTCTCTCCTTCCATCGTGCTGAGCTCTCTGGGATTCAGATTCAGGCTTGGTGGCAAGCGTGCCAGCCCTCTTTCCATCATTTTTAGGTCTAGAATTGAATTTTTCTTTTAAAGTCAAGTGCACAGACTAAGAATTATGGCACATGATGTAATGCTCTCGTGTGTGTTTACACTGTGAAATCAAGTCAGGAATGTTCACAGGTCTACCACCGTATCTTGGTGTGCGCGCTGAGGACATTTAAGAAATCAGCCAGTTCCCAGTGAAGGCTGAATCTGCTGGAAGTGACCTTTTCTGACAGGAAGAGGAAGCTCTTCTGTTTCCACTGTGGATCTCCCCTTCCATATTCCTGAAGAGAACACAACTGAATTCTCAGGAGCATTTACATTTCAGTGGTCAAGCCAAGCTGGGTAATGCACTTCTGTAGTCTCAGAATTTGGAGGCGGAGGCAGGAGGCCACTTAAGATCTGGGCTACTGGGTCTACACTGTCTGAGCTCCATGTGCATGTGTAAGGAGAAATTTAAATCACTACTGCCTTCAAAACCCATTAATGATAAGTTCTTAAAAACAAACAAACAGAAATTCAAACTAAAACAAAAACACCAACCAAAAACAAACAAACAAACAAACAAACAAACAAAAAAACAAAACAAAAACCCAACCCTCCATGAGGTAGGCGTTGGGGCGCATGCTTATAATCCAGCAGATGATGAGATGTGGAACTGGAAGAGCAAGAGTTTAAGTCATCTTTAGCTTTATTGCCAGTTCCAGTCTGAGGCCAGCCTGGACTTCACGAGACCCGGTAGAAGGATGAAAGCTACCTGCAAGATACAAATGAGAATCAACCAGAAGCAGCTTGAAAGTTCTGTCTCTAGTTTAGTACTCAGGAAAAGCCGCGCATCAGCCTGTTATGTGTTTGTGTGTTTTCTTTGTTCGGGTTCCTCCCAGGACTCAGGGTGACCCTGTCCGCATCAGGCATGCGCACTCGCCTCGGAGTTACAGGCAGTACCGCAGATCCCAGTGTTCTGACGGAGAGCGGTCCGTCCTCTCGGAAGTGAAGTAAGTGGCCAGCGCTGAGCGCAGGCTCCAGGCAATACAGCCCGCGGAGCTCCCTGCCACGGTGGGGCATAAGATCGGAGGCCCGTCCTGTTGGTAAACTCTTTCTCTTTGGCAGCTCAAAAACAGATCTTGTACCGCCGCTTCCGGTCACCCGTTCCTCAGACGCTCAGGGGTGCGGTGGCTTTACGGTTCATCAGGTTAGTAAAGTTGTAAGGTGTGTCCTACTGATGACTATTTCAAAAACCTGTATTTTGTCTAAGCCTGTCTGGCCTGGAGCTCCTTGTGTTGTTGACCAGGTTAGTCCAGAATCCACAGCATCTGCCTGCTTCTGCCTCCCACGAGCTAGGGACATAGGTGTGCCACACAGGTGAGCAACCTAGGAGAATCCTGAGAAGCATTCTATGCTTTGTGGAATTCCTTTGGATACATTGACTTCATTCTCAGGGTTTTGTTTATTTAAACACACACACACACACACACACACACACACACACACACACACACACA
>NW_026593830.1:0-4843 GCF_907164565.1 Psammomys obesus
CACACACACACACACACACACACACACACACACACACACACACACACCCTGAAGCAGAAGGAAGGAGGGATATGACTAAGAACCATGGACACAGTGCAGAAGGAGCTGTTAGGAATTAATAGTAGAGGTGGTGCAAGAATCCGGATGATCAGAGGTTGGGACGATGCTGGGGTGTGGTGACTAAGACTGTGGAGCTACAATGAAAAGAATTGTTTCTTCGATTTAAGGTATTTTTTTTCAAGCTGGAGAAATAAAGGTGGAGGGGCTGATGCTCTGCTTGCTGAAGGGATGGCAGACAGAAGTTTTAGGTCCCACTGCAGCTCTGTCCTCCACAGCAGAGGGAAGGGCCTTCATCTTGGAAATGCTTAAAGGGTAGTCATAGCAGCGGCAGCCATACCTAGGAGACAGAGGCGGCTGTCGTGAGGCGCTGTGGGTGGCTCCCCCAACTCCAGGACTCCTGGTTATGGTGTCCTGGCTCAGGGAGGCAGGTCACCAGTGCTCCCCACCGTGGTGGACAGTGATGTCATCCCAGATAACAGGGAACTAACTCCAGGCGCTCACCCGTACATTAAATGTTTCACAGGGTAATCCCCTGGAACAAAACCAGGGAGGCTTTTCCGTCTCCTCTCTGGCCTTACTCAGAAAAAAATGCCTGGTTAAGGAATAGTGTCCTAAATAATGCTTACATAGGCGAATTGTGCCTAATTGTTACGAATAAAACTGGTGTGTACCGAGTTGTTGGACTGAGAACTTTCACACAGTATTAGACTTCTGTGCAGTCGTAAATGAATAAACTTAAGGCGGCCACACTGTGAGCTCAGGCTGGGCTTGCTGTCTTGCCAGGACCCTCTACACCCATCTTCTGGCGTATTTTTAAAAATTCTTGATTTGGTTATTTTCTTCTGTTATTTTTTTTCCTAGAGAAGAAATGGATCTCGAGACAGCCTGATTGAAGAAAAATCTCAGCTCTCTACAATCAATCTGGCTGGAAAGCACACAGCAAAAACAATAAAAACTATCCAGGCTGCCCGCCTCAAGACAGAGACTTGACCTGGTGAAGGGGCAAAGGGCAGGAGTAGAAATGCTGTGTGCCACTGGTAATTTTGATACTGTGAATTAGATTACTATCCACATCTTGGACATGTGTCCATAGCACATTAAAAAAAAGGCATCTTCTAAGGGTTTCTGCACAGCATTCTTGTGCTGTGGGGCCAGCTGACTGGAAGGACACCCTTACGAACTCGCTGGACGCCGTGATCTTCTCTGAGAGCCTAACCATTAACTCCATGTGTCTCCACCACAGCCAAGACCAGATGCTTCTGCTGAGGCCCTGGACTCCGGCCTGCCTCGGACTGTAGTGACTTTTATTCCCTTAAAGCTGTTTGTTAATATTGTATTTTGTGGCATCAAGTCCCAATGGTTATTTACAAATTAATGTAAAAAGGTGTTAAGTGTTTGAATTTAAGTGTCGTTCGTCTTGTGTTTTCTGAGAGAAAAAGAAAAAAAGCTTGTGTAGACTTTGTTCCCCATTCAACACACCTGGACTCCCATGTTCCCAAAAGTTTTGGACCTTTTCTCTGCTCAAGAGTTGAGAGGGCCAGTACCCAAACAGAACCCTGTTACTGTGCCATCAGCTGTGGCTCACCTCTAGCTTCCTTGAAATTCTCTGCCTCTTCACTTTGAAGACAAGGTCTCAGTTGCCCAACGTTGCTCCACATGCCTCCAGCTGTTCCCTGAAGGACTATCTTCACCATCTTAATGCTCATCAAAACTCAACAGCAGACTGCTCCGTGAACAGTGCTCGCCCAACTCTACCCCCAACTGCTGTGGCCTTCACTCCCACACCAATAAAACCAAATCCAAGGATTCCTCCCTGCCCAGTACCCCAAGCTTCACTTATGTTCTGTCCTTTCCTACTGCAATTCTCGTGTTTCCACACCCTTTGTAGCTTACCTCACTGTGATAACCTCACCTACCTGCCTGGAACTGGCTCAGCCGGGCTCCCATCTTGCTTTAATAAAACCCAAGCCTTAGCAGTCTGGTCTCTTTACTGCCTTAACTCTAAGGCTCCCCACTTGCACACTGGCCTCGTTTACCTGCCCCAAAGGTTTTTAAGTTGTCCTCACACGCTTATTTTTTTCTAACTTTGCAATGGCACCCAAACTGCTTCTTCATACTCAGATCTTCTGTCTAGATTCATCTCACAAAAGCTTTCCATTTATGCCCCTCTATGGCATGACTAAATTTTATGTCTCTGTGTAATAGCTGTCCCTTCCTGTTAAGCAAAAGGGAGAGCTTTTGCCAAACTAAGCAGAAATTAGTTTAGCTGCTACAGATGAACCAACAGTTGGGAAAAGCAGCATATTAAGTATTCATAGGACTGGAGAAATGGCTTGGCAGTTAAGAGCACTGCCTGTTCTTCCTGATGGACCTAGGTTCAATTCCTAGCACCCACATGGCAACTCAAAACTGTTAATTCCAGTTCCAGGGGATTTGACACCCTCAGACATACATGCACACAGAACACGAATGTACATAGAATAAAAAATATTTATTCATAGCCTTGTTACAAATGTGCATTCACCCATGCAGTGTTTCAACCGTCCATGCCTCCGAGATCAAATTTTCAAATCAAGGACACCCTGAAAGAAAAAACATTTTACATGTTTGTCTGCAAGCATTTTGTGCATAAATCCCCTACCACAGCCTTTTTACTCACTTACACCTAGGAGATTTGGCAGGCCTTTTTCTAGCTAACACATGGATTCATAAAGCCACCACAATGTGTTAAAAACTACGTAAACAGGTACCATGAAAGAGGCCTGACAGGCGAGAAAGGGCAGAGTAGGGGAGGGATGAGAACCAGGTGCTCATTTACAGCTCCTGGGCAGCTTAACTGCTGCTGGGTGTGTGTGCGGTTGCCACACACCTGGTGGGAGACACAGGACATCATAGGTCACCACGCAACCGAGGAGCAGGCTGCCTAAATGCTAACACAATGTACATTTACGATCTATACTACATACTCGGGGGGGGGGGGGGGGCATCCATAAAAGTTGGCCGACGGGCAGAAAGTGTCTCGCCTGCGTACTTTCTGATAAGCAGCAGCAGTGCAAATCAATCGGCAAGGCTAACGATCCGATGCACCCCAACTTAAATCCCCACACAACTTGTGCTTTGCAGCCAACCTACCTTAAACCATCTTTGTGCTCCCGCGTTGTCTGGAAAAAAACAGAATCCGCTTCAGACGCCCACCTGCCAGACGAGTAAGAACCAGTTATAAGAAACCACAGCCTCAGCGCTAGGCAGTAAATTCACTTTCATGTAGAAAGTCAGAGCAGACCTTCTGTTACTTACGCAGCTCCTACACCCAAGGTACCAAACTCCAGGGTTAAGAAAAGGCCGCGAAGCATTACTTTAAGCCTTTTTTGACACCACATTCACCAGTGACCAACGGTGAACGGGCAACACAAAGGCTACGTGAATAGCGTCGGGCCGGCTCTATCCACACTCAAAGCTAGTTAGCGGACGACCAACCCCACCTTCCGGCTGTGACGTTCACTCCACTTTCGCGCAGCTTTGCACCTGGGCATGGGGCGAAGCTCTACACCACAAACGGCGCTCGGCTCCCACACCGCGCCACTTCACACCGGGTCCGGCGGGTCATGCCCCGTCGCTCGGCCGCCGGGTCCGCGCCACCTCCCCATCTTCCGGGAGAGGAGGGCGGCCCACACGCTGCCGCGGACACCCTCGACCCCGCACCCTCGCCAGCCATCGAGCAGCCGCCGCCGCCCGCACTGCCACGCTACGCTCCCCGAGAGCGCGCAGAAAGGCCGCGCAGCCGTCCCACAATGCTTTTCTACGGCCGGAAGAGCCCACTGTCCGCGGAGGTGGGCGCGGGCGGACCGTACCACGGCCGCCGCGCGCTCTCCTGCCGCCCCGTGGCCGGAGGGAGAAGTGCACCGCGGGAGGCGGCGGCGCGCGTTTCCTAGAAAGAGGGCGCTCGGCCGGTCCCTCGGCTGCTGTGGGACCGGCCCTGCCCTTCGCCCCAAGTCGCGCCGCAGATAGGATAATGAAGAGGTTTCGTCCGGTGTGTATCCATCTGTCCCTCCTTCCTGGGCCCCGAGCCGAAGGAGCTCAGACGCAGAGCTGGGGGAGGCCAGAAGTTGCTCCTCTTCCGGATGGAGAACAGTTAAGATCGAACATCTAAAAAGCAAAACCAAAACAACGAGCACCGGGTTCGCACGGCCTAGTGTTGGACGATCGACAAACACACACACACTGCAGTAAGAGCCGTGAAGACTGGGGTGTGCCGCCGCACCCCTGTACCGCCAAGCAGTTGAAGGAGGAGGGTCAGGAATTCATGGTCATCCTGGGCTACTTCGTGATTTGGAGGCCAGCCTGGGCTACCTAAGCCCCAGTCTCCAAACGGAACAGTCCGCATAACCGCCACCCAAACCCGAAGTGAGCATTACAATAGTAATTTTAAATTCTCAAATTTCAACAATACAAAACTTGGAAGCTTAATTTAAATAATAACCCAACATTCATGAGATAACAAATAGGAGTTTGTTTGTCTGTTTTTGTTTTTTTTCCAGACAGGGTTGCTCTGTGTAACAGAGCCCTGGTTGTCCTGGAACTTTGTAGACCAGGCCTGCCTGGTACTCAGAGATCAAACCTGGCTCAGCTGGGATTAAAGGCGTGTGGCACCATGCCTGGCTAAGAATAAACATTGTTAGACGAGGTGCTTTGATCTTTTCAAATTCCTTGAAAAATCTTAAAAATTACATAAAACACCCCCCCCCCACGCAAAATTCTATTCAGAAAAGGGCTATTTTATGTG
>NW_026593831.1:0-2348 GCF_907164565.1 Psammomys obesus
CTTCTTCTTCTTCTTCTTCTTCTTCTTCTTCTTCTTCTTCTTCTTCTCCTTCTTCTTCTTCTTCTCCCCTCCCCCCTCCTTTCAGAGATACTTACAGACAGATCTGTGTGGGTTCCTTGTCCACAGCACTTCCCATTCTGCTCTCCATGAATGTGCAGGCTTTGTGCCATAGACCTGAGGCAGCATTGTGTCTATAGCGCCAGCTTTTGTTTTGGGCCTGATGGGGCATCTGAGAACCTATAGGCCTTCAGCTCCCATTACTTTGTCCTCCTCCCACATAAGCGTTAGAGAGATAAAGCAGTGGACAGATGTTGGCTTGCACATTAGATGTCTCAGGCTTTTATCTGCCAACCACATCAGGGATTTTCACTGTAAGATTGTTAGTGGCTTACTGGGGTCGGGGGGGGGGGGTAAAAAAAGACTAAAAGTTTATATACTTTGAAAATGGGTTTCTCAATACTCTCAAAGCTCTTTGTAAATAATGCTTACCCTGTTCAAATTGTCGTACTGTGACTTAAATTTTAAGAGTTTTTCTCCTGTGTGTGTGTGTGTTTGTGTGTGTGTGTGTGTACAGTGAGTACATGCATTTCTATCATTTCTGAACATGTTCCTTCCCCTACTTATGGGGCCTAACGCATAGCATGCAGCCCCAGCCTTTATGGTATATAGTATAATAAAGTTATTGGGTGGAATCTTGTAGTTCGAAGCTTCTTTTTCCTGCCCTGTCCTGTGACCACAGCCGCTCTATGGAATCAAAGGTCAGATCAGCCTCCCCACGCACCATTCTATTCCTACATTCCCTTCTTTTATAGTCACAACAGCTCAGATATCACACTGATCTACAACCCCCCTACACATTGGTCAGTAGCTCCTTCTCGCTTTAGAGTTAGACATCCATTCCTGCCAAACTCTCCTAAGATTGTTTTGGGAGAGGTAAAGGGCATCGTGGCAACGTGGCTCTGTGCTTCAAGACCCTCACAGTCCAGGGAATCCCTTCCTTCTCTCCTTCCCTTGGGGTCTGATATTTGTTAGGGTGCACACTGCATCCTCCAGTACCTAGTCTTGCATCTCCAACACCCCTTACTAAGCCTCTATTTGCAGAGCTGTTAGATGCTCCTCCTAGGGCAGAGGACTCCTAAGTGGCTCTGTCTTGCTAGTGTAGGCTGCTGGCCTCCTGAGGTTGAAGTTTGCTGGCCCTGAGATCCCTAAAGTCACCTTCTCCTGAGCAGGCACTTGTTGTGGTCCCTGGCCCTGAAACACAGGATAAGCGTTAGCTCCAGCTTATCTGTAGATGGTCCCTAAGATGGACTCCAAATCTTCACATACGGGCCAGAGCTCTTCTAGCCAACTACTCACAGAGAATTTCTGTCCTGCCAGTTTCTCAGAGATGTCCTTCTGTCATCACAACCTTAACAGTTTTGAGGATGGGATGTTATCTTTGCCTCAGACTAATGCTACCTTCTGTTCCCATGTCCTCAGGGAGAAAGAGCAAAGGTGACCAAGTGAGGATTCAGTCAGAGGCCTGTGATGCTAAGCCCGTCTTCTCAGGTGTAGCCATCCCCGGGGACACTATGCAGAGGACAGTGGCTACAATTCAGAGCTTGACCCCTGGTGGAAACAGTGTACAAATGTGAGCCATGCAAAGTCCTACTATCTACACGTGATAGGTCAAAGATAGGCCTTGTCTCCTTCTACCACAAATCCTCAGAGATGTCAGAGAATACCTCACGTTGGTATGAAGAAGTCCCCAGCCAGTCAGGAAAGCCTATAACTGTCCTATTATGGCATCTGCAGACCCAGCACCTGGGGAAAGTAAACAGGAAGATAGAAGGTAGCAGGTGCCCAGGACCGTAGCACAACTGCCTTCCTGCAATAGTCCAACAAAAGAGAAAAATAAGGGTCCTCTGTCTATCTATCTATCTATCTATCTATCTATCTATCTATCTATCTATCTATCTATCTAATCTATACATATAGATTATACATATAGATTATACATATATAATCTATACATATAGATAGATATAGAGAGATAGATATAGAGAAAACATATAGAATATATTCTGTATATATAGAATTTTATATATTCATATATGTCTATTTGGCTTATACATCTTCATATATGTGTACATGTATATATGTGTGTGTGTGTGTATATACATATATGATGTCCTATTCAAGGTATGTCTCTGCCCATCATTGATCCAGCTTTTGGGTGATCACCTCCTTGGAAAAAAAGTCCCTTTCTCTTCCCACCAGCATAATTCTACACAAAAATTTAGTTCTTTGAAGAGATAGAATGATAGATAGATAGATAGATAGATAGATAGATAGATAGATAGATAGAT
>NW_026593832.1:0-10128 GCF_907164565.1 Psammomys obesus
AGGAAGGAAGGAAGGAAGGAAGGAAGGAAGGAAGGAAGGAAGGAAGGAAGGAAGGAAGGAAGGAAGAAGGAAGAAAGGCAGAAAGGAAGGCAGGCAGGCAGGCAGGCTACATGTGCCTGTCATTCTAACACCGAAAAATGGAGACAGGAGAGTCCCACCTGCTCTGTAGCCAGCGGAGCTGAAACTGTCCTTCAATCTCAGTGATTGACAGAAACAATAAGCTTGATAGAGGAAGTCCCCCAATATCCTGATATGATCTAAGAGCATACATACATACATACATACATACATGCATACGTGCATACATACAGAAAACCAGACAGACAGACAAATATGTAAGTACAGCTTGCTTTGTCGTTTTCGTTGTTATATGTGGTTTCAGGGCTGACTGCTTCGTATTGGATAAGCAATCACGGAACACATCACTGAGCAAGGTTAATTCTCTCTCTCTCAACAGTTATTAGTTGTCTGCAGTTTATGTCTAGAGGTGGGACCTGTGAGATTGAATGTATTTTTATGCACTTAGCAGCACCAAAGATGAAATGACATCTCATAAAAAGGGGGAGTCCCCATGTGGACAGGAGAGGCACAGGGGAGAGGCTGTGTGTGAGTCCGTGTGAGCATGTGTGCATGTATCTGTGTGTGGAGGTTTGTGTGGATGCGTGCTGCTGTTGGGAGAGGCCCTTCTTTTTTCTATCCTTTAAATATTTCCTTTTGTTATTTTTAAGTAGCACGGACAGACGGGGCCCTGTCGCTGTAGGTAGGGCTTTCTGCATCTGGGGTCGGTGCTGTGGGATTGGAGCTGTGAAGTCCTTGCATTGATATTAGTCTTCGTGGAACTAATTTCAAATAGCCATTTACGGTCAAAATAAAACAACTTGTATTTTGATAGGGGATTAATGAAACTTTCTCAGGGATTAGGAAAATTATTTCTTTTCCTGTGTCAGCAAGAAGCGCGTCTCCTGTATTTTCCAGCAGACCTTCCCTTTGTGACTGCACCCAGGCTCCCTACAATCTGTAAGGAGAGGAGGGCAAGGCGGCCTGCGAGCTAGCCCACAATAAATGCAAAGTTGTGGAGAGGAGGGCCCCTTTTGTTCTGTTTTGCACAAAGCAAGGGATAAGTCACTCCCCCTGGGTTCTGTTTAAGGCCTGGACAATGGTGTCACAACTGCAGAGGAAGGGTGGGAGTTAATCTACTTTTGATTAGAAAAGCATTTCTTTTCTTGCAGCATAGGTGGGGGTTCTGCCAGTGTGGGGAGAGTTAAAAAGGAGAGACTAGGCTAGCAGCCTCCTCATCTTCCAGAGGTGGTGTTGTGAGAAGGGGCCCCTGGGACAAAGGAAGGAGCACAGGAGGAATGTTGAGCTGGGTGGAAATTCTAGGCAGCAGAGCCTGCCACTGACAGAGACTGACAGGGCCTCCCTTAACCCTTGCCTTTCTGGCTCTCTTTACCCTGGTAGCAGAGACTCATTCTGTCCTTCCTGACGGATAAGCTGGAAATCAGTTCCTACCCTTGATCACATCATCCTTTGCAGAAAGTGAGAGCTACGGAGAAACTCGTTAACTCTTGTGATGACCGCTCACAAGAGTGTCCAGTGCTCTGAGACACGGACTTCAAGGCCATGAATGACTCTTGAAGGATGAGTTAACTAGATATTTTAGTTTACTTCCTCCTGTTGCTGTGATAACTACCTGAAACAAAAGTAACGAAAGTCAGGGCAAGGACTCAAGCAGGAAGCTGGAAGCAGAAACTGGAGCAGAGAACATAAAGGGACATTCTGCTGCAGTTCTTGTTGTCCCTCCCAGGAACACTGTCTGGTGATGGTATTGACCATGGTGGGGCTGGGGCTGGTCTTTCCCACATCAATCATTAATCAAAAAACAAAACAAAACAAACAAAAAAAAAAAAACCCACATACTTGCCTGCAGACCATCTTGGTCCTCACAACTTAAAGAGTCAGAATGACAGACACAAAGAGATGGTGAGAGGGAAGGATGGGTTCCCTCACAGGACATGGTTTTCATAAGTGATATTTTGGGAGGTTATATGGATATCTATAGCAGTGATTTGTTGTTGTTTGTTTGCCCTGCTGAGGACTGATCCCAGGACCTTTTGGGTCTAGGCAAAAGCTTTGCCGTGAACCGTATTCCCAGCTCTAATTCTGTAATCGGAACAAAAGCAGACTGCAGACTTTTCATGCTCATGCAGTTTCCATCTCCTGCAAGACGGAAGATTTTCGTGGGAACAAAGTGTGGCACTTGAGGCCAGCGGCAGGGTTCACAGTGAAAGGTCTCGCTCCATGTGGGTTCCAGGCACAACGTCATGCTAGCACACCCGCCTGCCCGCCCTCTCCTTCCAAGCCCTGGAGTATGCTGCGTACTGACCTGTTTTCAAGACTCCGTTGCTTTAGCTCTTTGGTGGGAGACATATAAAGCCAAACCGTCCTTAGCTGATGACCACAGCTAATCTAGGTGTCTGGTGCATCGGGTTCCACACACACCGGCTAGTGGCAGCATCTCCAATGTGGCCTTCTGGATCTGTTTCCTCCTTAAAAAGACTGTGAGGTAGGGCAGACCACAGCCACTTTTGGTTCAAAAGCAAGCAAAACTCTATTTGCACACTGAAAATTTATAGTAAGCTCTGCCCCACAGCCTCCTCCACCACTGATGTCAACAGGGGTGGTGAAGTGCTTGCTACCAACCATCTAGGGCAGGAGAAGGCCCTGCAATTGTCGGGAAGACACAGCACAAAGAGCCCTGTTGCCATCTGTGGGACTCGATAAATGAAAAGTTGAGCTCTCCTCTTCCAGCCTTTTCATCTGTCTAGAAAATTCTATCCAGGTAGCCACTAACTTGGTGGCCTTATTGAAACCTTGTTTTGTGTCAGGGTTAGAGTTTTAAGAAATTCAGCACAAACAACAAGAGGCTTTGTTTTTAAAGCCTGTGTCTTCAACCTTGGCTGAACCCTGAGAAAGCACGTTCAGAGGATTCGCTCTCTTGCGGTTGGTTACAGGCTTTGTGCAGTAGCTGGGGAAGTGTTCTAACTTATAAAGTAACTGGTATGATTCATTTCTGTCGATGGCAAGCACATAAGAGCTGGTAATGTATATGTAGAAAACCGTATCTGTTTGAATGGGTCATTACTTAGTCTTTTTATTTCAAAACTCTTAGAGCTGATTTCTGGGTAGGCTAAAGGTCATTGTTGAATATGCGGCCGGGGAGTGTTTTGCTTCGGAAATCACTAGGTAGGGAGTGGAGAGCAGACTTGGTGGAGATTAGCTGATGAACTCCTACCAGGAGTGAGTGTGATGAAGTCTGCCAGCAAAAGGTTGGATGTGTAAATGGGACTGGCGGAAATTCATCCCTCTGTAATGACACATGGGAGGTGGCTAGTACATGAGGTGGCTGTGGTTAGTGGATCCCTAATAAAAACTACATTTCACCCCTAGAGTAAACCAGCAGCCAACTTCCCTCTTGTTTGAGGGTGTGAGTCAGAGTGTAAAGCCTTTGACCTGGGATACAGGGTGTTGGAGCTTAGTTGGCCAGTGGAGGCTGATGTGCACATGACTTCAGCCATTTATTCCCTGAGTGACCCTGGAAGAACGATGGAAACCTTCTATCCTGCCAGAGAGGGAATGGTAGGTGTGGTGCAGATTAGATGAGATAATGTATATAAAGTAGGGTGTGGGTTCCTAGGAGTAAATCTGAGAATGATGATAGTGATGATAATGGATAGCCACGAATGGAAACTAAAATTATAATTATCTTATAATGTACTCTTATTTTACTGGTATTTTTTACAATATAAAAAAAAATCCCTTTGGGATTTGTTTGATTGTTCCCTAAGTACCATGATTCAAATATGCCAGTTGTCCTCTGCTTGTGATTCAGATGAGTTAGCATTTTATTTTCAGGTACTTAAAAGTATTACCAACACGCCTGTCCAATATATCCTTGGGCAACCATACCTTCTCCTTTGAGGATTGCATCTGTCTATTTTCTAACACAGATTGATGCTGGAAAAGCCAAAGTCAAGTCTTAAAAACAAAAAAAGAATGCTGTGTGAAGTCAACGAGGGAAAGAGGAAAGAAAGACATGAGAGGGTGAATCGGGCCAGGCAGTGGTGGCTCACACCTTCAGTCCCAGCATTCAGGAGGTAAAGGCAGGTGGAACTCTGAGTTCGAGGCCAGCCTGGTCTACAAATTGTGTTCCAGGACAGCCAGGGCTATACAGAGAATGCCTGCCTCAAAAACAAGCAAACAAAACAAAACAAACAACAATAAATAAATTTTAATAAAAGAAGAAGAAGAAATCACAAGAAAGCAGTTACTTTTCTTCTCTGCTTATAAAAGGCAAAACTATAACTCTTAATTGGTTTTGATTTGTGCTTTGGGAACCAGACTCCACCTTATTCTATAAAACAGAATGCGTGTTCTGGTGAGCCAGGCTGGTGAGGTTGCTTTTATAGACAGAAAAGGGCTGAGGAAAGCAGAAGCAGGGGACGAAAGTGGGTAGTTTTGAAGTTACTGTCCTCATGGGTTTAAAACAAAAGAAGTTTCTACAGGTGACGAGGGCTGGGATCAGGTCCTGAAAAACAGTAGCCTATAGATTCGTTCTAACAGCTGTCTGGTAGTGGCCACAGCGAGCCAGGTCTGATGCCTTTCTCTAGGGGATTCTGCTAGACATTCTGGTGGCCCATTTTGAAGGTTGGTTTTTTTTTTTAATGTTATATTAAACTCTATCCAAAGGCATATTGACTGTCTCAGAAACACGTTTTTGTTTTGTGTTGTTTTGTACCGTTTTTCTACTCATCGGTGGCTAGAAACACTGATGTGACTGAAGGTTGGGGAGGAGAGCTGGCTGCTAAAGAGCATTTCTTGTGCCATGATCCCCCGTTAGCCTAACACGAGTGTCTCCATGAGAACACGGTGGATGTCCTTTAAAAACTTTGAGCACATTTTAGGGCTGGAGTACATGTCCGTATGTGTACATATGGGAAGGGGACTTTGTATATACGTTGGCACATGTAGAGAGAGCATTGCCCTCGGTGTCTTTCTCTGTCACTCTCCACCTTGTCTTTTTGAGACAGGATCTTTAACTGGACTTTGGGTTCACGGATTCTGCCAGACTGGATGGCCAGTGAGCTCCCGTGATGCCTGCAACGGTCATGAGAGGGATAGGAAAAGATAGCCATCCTGAGCACTGAGCATTAGGCAGAGTCAGTGGCACACTGTGTCTGTAACGCATGCTACCAGGGAGGGTGAGGCAACAAGATCACAAGTTCCAGACCAGCCTGGGCAACTAGCAAAATCGTGTCTCAAAAACCACACCGAGACGTGAACAGTTGCATCAGTTTTTACAAACCTGTGCTCTGTGGACTGTTCTGCTTTAAGAGGAAATCAATCCAAGCTGCAGTCCTTGCCTCTCCAATCAGTGGGTCTGTTTTTAACAAAATCCATGCTCCCTCTCCTTCCCCAAGCTTCTCTTTCTGGGGAGAGCTGCCAGCTCCCCTACCTCCCCAGCTGCCATTGGTCTAGTGTCGATCCTCCCTGAGGGGACCTTAGCAAGCTTGTTCAGGAGGAAAGAGACAATAGACAGCCCTGAGCACACACAAGTGCCATTTGGCCCAGCTTGGCTAGAGGACCATTCCTTGCATTTCATACTGTTTGCATACATTGAAAATGTTATAGAAAGAGGTTCCAACGTGGCAGCAACCGGCGCACACCGAATCTGAGGAGCACAGGATCTGAAACTCCGAAATTGCACCTCATGGAACCTTCTCAAAAATTGACCATATAGTTGGGCACAAAGCAAGCCTCAACAGATACAAGAAGATCGAAATAATCTCTTGTATTCTATCTGACCTCCATGGCCTAAAACTAGACCTCAACAACAACAGAAATAACAAAAAGCCTGCATACACATGGAAACTAAACAATTCTCTACTTGATGACAGCTTGGTCAGGGAAGAAATGAAAAAAAAGAAATTAAAGACTTCCTAAAATCCAATGAAAATGTGACCCAAACTTATGGGCCACAATGAAAGCAGTGCTAAGAGGAAAGTTCATAGCACCAAGTGCCTCCAGAAGGAAGTTGGAGACATCTCATACAAGCAACTTAACAGCACACCTGAAAGCCCTGGGAAAAAAAGAAGCAGACACACCTAAGAAGAGTAGACGATTGGAAATAATCAAACTCAGAGCTGAAAAATCAATGAATTAGAAACAAATAAAACAATTCAAAGAATCAATGAAACAAAGAGCTGGTTCTTTGAGAAAAATGAACAAGATAGAGAAACCCTGAGCCAAACTAATTAAAAGCCAGAGAGAAACTATCCAAATCAGCAAATTCAGAAATGAAAAGGGGGAAATAACAACAGTCATTGAGGAAATCCAAACAATCATTAGGTCTTACTACAAAGTCTATATGCCACAAAATTTGAAAATCTAAATGATATGGACAATTTTCTTGATAGATTCCATTTACCAAAATTAAAACAAGATCAGGTAAATAGATTGAATAGTCCTATATCCCCCAAGGAAACAGAAGCAGTCATCAAAAGTCTACCTTCCAAAAAAAGCCCAGGTCCAGACAGTTTCAGCACAGAATTCTACCAGACCTTCAAAGAAGAGCTAACTCCAATTCTCTTCAAACTATTCCACAAAACAGAAACAGAAGGAACATTACCAAACTCATTCTATGAAGCCACAGTCACCTTGATACCTAAATCACACAAAGGCCCAACAAAAAAAAAAGAGAATTTCAGACCTATCTCTCTTATGAATATTGATGCAAAAATACTCAATAAAATGCTTGCAAACCGAATCCAAGTGCACATAAAAGACATCCACCATGACCAAGTAGGCTTTATCCTAGACATGCAGGGGTGGTTCAATATATGGAAATCCATATATGTAATCCACCATATAAACAAACTGAAGGAGAAAAACCACATGTTCATCTCCTTAGTTGCCAAAAAAGCATTTGGCAAAATCCAACACCCATTTCTGTTTAAAGTCTTGGAGGGATCAGGGATCCAAGGCACATACCTAAACATACTAAGACAATACACAGCAAGCCTATAGCCAACATTAAACTAAACAAAAACTAAAATCAATCCCACTGAAATCAGGGACAAGGCAAGGCTGCCCACTCTCTCCATATCTCTTCAACATAGTACTTGAAGTCCTAGCCAGAGCAATAAGACAACTAAAGGAGATCAAGGGGATATAAATCAGAAAGAAAGGAAGAAGTCAAAGTATCACTGTTTGCAGAGGATATGATAGTATACATGAGTGATCCCAAAAATTCAACCAGAGAACTCCTACAGCTGATAAATGTCTTCAGCAAAGTGGCTGGATACAAAATTAACTTTAAAAAAAAAAGTAGCCTTCTTGTATACAAAAGACAAAAGGGCCAAGAAAGAAATTAGGGAAACTACACCCTTCACAATAGCCACAAATAACATAAACTCTAACCAAGCAAGTGAAAGAAAGACCTGTCCAAAAAAAAAAACCTTCAAGTCTCTGAAGAAAGAAATTGAAGATATCAGAAGGTGGAAAGATCTCCCATGCTCATGGATCAGTCAGATCAACATAGTGAAAGTGGCCATCCTGCTAAAAGCAATCTACAGATTCAATGCAATTCCCATTAAAATACCAACACAATTCTTTACAGACCTTGAAAGAAAAATTCTCAACTTCATATGGAAAAACAAAAAGCCCAAATATCCAAAACGATCCTGTACAACAACAGATCATCTGGAGGTATCTTCATCCCTGAATCAAGCTGTATTACAGAGCAATAGTAATAAAAACTACATGGTACTGGCACAGAAACAGAATTGTGGATCAATGGAATTGAATAGAAGACCCAGAAATAAATCCACACACGTACGGATACTTGATTTTTGATGAAGAAGCCAAAACCATACAATAGAAAAAAGATAGCATCTTCAACGAATGGTGCTGGTCTAACTGGATGTCTACATGTAGAAAAATGTAAATAGATCCATACTTATCACCCTGCACAAAACTGAAGTCCAAGTGGATCAATGACCTCAATATAAAACCAGACACACTAAACCTGTTAGAAGAAAAAGTGGGGAAGAGCTTGAACTCGTTGCCATAGGAGACAACTTCCTGAACAGAACACCAACAGCACAGACTCTAAGATCATCAATCAAAATATGGGATCTCATGAAACTGAAAAGCTTCAGTAAAGGACACTGTCGTCAGAACAAAACGACAGTCTACAGACTGGGAAAGGATCTTCACCAACCCTATATCTGACAGAGGACTAATATCTAGAATATATAAAGAACTCAAGAAGTGAAAAAGCAACAAATCAAGTAATCCAATTAAAAAATGGGGTATAGAGCTAAACAGAGAATTCTCTGTAGAGGAATATCGAATGGCAGAGAAACACTTAAAGAGCTGCTCAACATCCTTAGTCATCAGGGAAATGCAAATTAAAATGATTCTGAGATTTCACCTTATGTCTATCAGAGTGGCTAAGGTCAAAAACTCAAGTGACAGTATATGCTGGAGAGGATGTGGAGAAAGGGGAACCCTCCTCCATTGCTGATGGAATTGTAAACTTGTGCAACCACTTTGGAAATCAATCTGGTGCTTCCTCAAGACCCAGCTATACCACTCCTAGTCATATATCCAAAATATGCTCAAGTGCACAACAAGGACATTTGTTCAACCTTGTTTGTAGCGGTTTTATTCATAACAGCCAGAATGTGAAAACAATGCAGATGTCCCTCTGTTGAGAAATGAATACAGAAATTGTGGTACATTACACAATGGAATACTACTCAGCAATTAAAAATAAGGAAATCGTGAAATTTGCAGGCAAATGGTGGGATCTAGAAAAGATCATCCTGAGTGAGGTATCCCAGAAGCAGAAAGACACACATAGTATGTACTCTCTTATAAGTGGATATTAGACATATAATAAAGGATAAACATACTAAAATCTGTACACCTAAAGAAGCTAAGCAAGAAGGAGGACCCTGGGTAATATGAACAATCCTCAATCAGAAAGGCAAACATGACGGAAATCAGAAGAGGACAGGAAAACAGGAAACAGAACAAGAGCCTACCACAGAGGGCCTCTGAAAGAGTACCTGGCAGTGTATCAAAGTAGATGCTAAGACTCATAAGCAAACCTTGGGCAGAGTGCGGGGAATCTTAGGAAAGAAAGGGAAGATAGAAAGATCTGGAGGGTCAGGAGCTCCACAAGGAGAGCAACAGAAACCAAAAAAAAAAAAATCTGGGCCCAATGGTCTTTTCTGAGACTGATACTCCAACCAAGGACATTCATAGAGATAACCTAGAACCCTTGCACAGATATAGCCCATGGCAGCCCAGTATCCAAGTGGGTAGCCTAGTAAGGGGAACAGGGACTGTCTCTGACATGAAGTCAGTGGCTGGCTCTTTGAACACCTTCCCCTAAGCGGGGAACAGCCTTGCCAGGCCACAGAGGAAGACAATGTCACCAGTCCTGATGAGACCTGATAGGCTAGGGTCAAATAGTAGGGAAGGAGGACCTCCCCTATCAGTGGACTGGGGGAGGGGCATGGAGGGAGATGAGGGAGGGAGGGTGGGATTGGGAAGGAATGAGGGAGGGGGCTACAGCTGGGATAAAAAGTGAATAAACTGTAATTAATATAAAAAGAAAAATAAAAAAATGAAATACAAAAAAAAAAGATAATGTTATAGAAAGTAAATGAGTCTGAAACCTCTGGGTTTATTACTCTTTTATCAAAACATCTTCGAGTTCTTAAAAGATGTCCACATATTGTCAGTAGAAAGAGCCTCTGTGTGAGGTAAATGAGCAAACCGGAAGTGAGACCCAACCTCATGTCAGCTGGAGGAGCTGCCTCCAACTCTAATGTTGGTGGGAACTACTACCTCCCGACTCCCTCCCTCTCTCCTCTTTCTCTACTTTCCATCCCCCTATTTTTAACCTTCATCTTTCCTACTGTTTTACTTTTATCCCTCTCTCTTCTGCTTCTTTTTTCCTCTCTTTCCTCTTTCTTTCTTTTCTTTTTTTCTTTCCTTCTTCTTTTTCTTCCTTCTTCTTCTTCTTCTTCTTCTTCTTCTTCTTCTTCTTCTTCTTCT
>NW_026593833.1:0-6031 GCF_907164565.1 Psammomys obesus
AGATAGATAGATAGATAGATAGATAGATAGATAGATAGATAGATAGAGATGGACATCTCTTCATTAAGGGACTAATTATTCCTCCCTTCTTCTTAGTGTGGCTTGAGGTAATTGGCCTTTCTGAGGGCTAGTCTTTGACCGAGTGACTAACAGACCCAGCTGGATTAACTCTTAAAGGAGGCAATAGTATGGAATTTTTAACCTTTGGAGTAGATCAAACCATCATGTCAGCTCCCAGAGCTAGAGGGTTTATTTTCACTATTTTGACCAAGAGACCTAAAGAATGGCAAAGGTGGTGTTTTCACCTTTCTTGTGCTTCCAAAGAACCAGGGAGTGGGGTCCAAAGCCAACCATGAAGTATGTCTCCACCCTCAGTGGCCTCCCAGGATTACTGAATGCCGGACTGATCATCCGCAGGGCAGAGAAGAAGGTCTTCCCACCCTAGAGGATCTGCCCGTCGCTCCAGGGTCCTGCCTTCCAGGACTAGTGGGCTCTCTGTAGCCAAGTTCAACCCTGAACATCCTCTTCACCCGTGGCCAGCCCCTGTCACCCCCTTCAAGGACCTGACTTCTGTTATCCTGAGTCTTGTTCCTATCTGCTTGGAAATGTGTTCTTTCCTCTTTTCTCTGTACTCAAGCTCCTAGTCAACCTCAGGGACTCAGCTACCTCTCACCCCCTTCTTTGTGTACCCTCTCTTTCTGTTATTGAAGTTTTTAGGATAACAGCTTAGATGCTGGCAGCCCTGACAGCTAGGTTACACTGTCCCCAGTATAGCAATTAAACAGACAAGTCTCCGTGAAAAGCTGAGAAACTAGGGTTCTTCAATATGGGGACACCAAGAGCAACAAATAAAGAGGTCCAGTGGCTCTCGCCCACCATGGAGCATGGAGGGCAAGGGGTATGCATGACTATGATTAACTAACTAATCTGGCCATCACTGATTCTGCTTTTGGGATATCATCTCCTGGGAGGCAAGTCCCTCCTCTGGCTGGCATCAAGGCTTTAGTCTTCCTCTTCCCCTCTGTGTGGAATTCCAGCAAAAATCTGGGGTTTGGGGGTCTGTTGTCTTTCAGTAGTCTGGTAGCACAAGTGTCTGTCTCTAAAAAGATCTCCTCTCCTGCCAAGGGATGCAGTATCTCCTGGACCTGGCCACTTCCCCCTTTGCCAATGGATCCTTCTGTACTGAACATGTGGCCACTTCTCTAATAGACGCTTATGGGTTGTTTAGCCAGAACTGTACAGGACCTGTTGGTGGATACTTGTCTTTTCAGCTCGCCAGGGAGGCAGCTCCGTGGAGGACGGGACCCTGTGTGATTTAGCTTGTAAACTGCTGGTTTGTAAAATAGAGCGAGGCGCCCGCTCTTAATGCCCTCCGGAGAAGCCGGAGGAAGGGCTAGCTGAGTGGAAGAGCATGTGCTCCTACGCTGTAAATCAGTATACAAATATAGCTCATTCGGGTTTTAGAGGCATTCCAGCACAGAACCAGGTGGTGGCAGGTGATGGCTTCTGGGAAATGGAGAAGATGCTTTCTCTAAAATAAAGAACACCACCACCATCAAGAAAAAGGAAAAGTATGAAAGCTCTATCAAAAGGTTAGGGTGCAAAGTGCTAAGGACAGAAGCTGGACCCAAAAACACCCCGGAAACCAACTGCCTTATAAGCAAGAGGGTTAGGAAAGGCTTTCCCAGTCGCCTTGTACAGTGGTTTATCTCCAAGCTAAAGAGAGCGCAGGAAAAAATGGGTCTAAAACGTCGGGAGGCACTGAAGCCATCTTTCATGCGAGTAACTATCTTTTTCCTCATTTTGGTTTACCTCTAACATGCTGAGCAGGTTATAACATTTTAAACACGATCTCAAAAAAGAGACAGAATGAAACAGCCACTTGACTAAATTTCTTTCAAGCACCTTGTAGAAATTGTCCTGGTGATCTCTGTAGCTATGTGTGTCTTTGCAGCGTTTTATCTAGACTAGGATTTCTCTAGCTGCCATGTGCACACACACACACACACACACACACACACACACACACACACACGCACACACACACACCATGTTATAGCCCCTCACTCACTATTGCTTTTGTAAAACAATTTAAACAGGAATAAGATATGCCAGCTCTAGGTTGGAGGGTGGCCCTGTTCCCGGTACTCCCCTGGCAGCCCACAACTGCCGGGAATGGCAGGTCCAGGAAGGATCAGACACCGTTTTCCGATGTCTGAGGACACCAGGCAGGCACACGGTACACAGACATACATGCAGGCAAAGCACTCATACACATAAGATAAAACAAAAATTTTTAAATAATCTAGACTTTTAAAAAGACGTACCAGTTACAAAACCAGATTTATTAATAGAGCCAACATGGTCAAACTCATGATCAAAATGTCAGCATAGTTCAGGTTCTGCCTTACTGTGGGTCAGAAACAGTCTTTAAACTGCTTCCTTTTAACTGCCATTCCTTGACGGGCACCAAGTTAGACTCCTGATATTTTCAAATAAAATGCCAGAGAACCGTCATTTACAAAACATGCAATGAAGATGACCTTAAGGCCATAAACAACTTAAAAACTAGAGACTTTCAAGCAAATTTTTAAATCGCCAAAGGGAAACTGTGAGTGGTAGAAAGTTCTCTCTTTTAGTGTCTCCAGCCCTGAAGCAGAGTGAATTCCGTCTAAGCCTAGAATTCTTCCCAGTGCAGACATCATCTGTGGATTGGTTGGGGGCTGTGTAGGAGCCACAGGTGCGGACACGAAGCCAGTGAAATGAATAAGCGCCGCAGCGCTCTCGGGGCCCTGGCTGTGTGCTCGCGCCGTCAACTACGCGCAGACCCGACTGTTATTAGGCTCAGCTCAGAGCCCCTCATTTTGGCTTCGGAGGATTGCAGCTGCCAGGGCAGCACATGCTACAGTGGTTTCCAGTAACTGGTTCAGGGTTAACGTCCCCTATTTCAAAGACTTAATTATGGTCGGAGCGGGGAACAAGTTGTGGCCATACAACTTTGATCTGTTATCTAGAGTGACCTACAAAAATATGGACTCCTAATGGCCTATTTTCTCAACAATGTCAGAAAAGCAAGCAGCTTTTAAAATATAGGGTCTCTGCCATGAACTCTTGGAGTTTCAAAGCACGTTCCATCGGAGATTTGTTGAAAGGGGGCCTCAGGCTTTATCTCTAACCCCAGATGAAATTCCTCAAGGCTTTTAACTAGCTTTTTCATTTACTGCCTGCTACAGCCAGTCATGTGACTGCAACAGCCAATCACCATCCAGTTACACCTCTCAGCTTGATGTGCTGCTACAGACTGGGTTCTCTCGTTTAAATGCCTTATTTTTTTTACATGCAAAATACCTCTCTAAAATTGCCCCAATTAGGCCCTAATTAGTTAGGCTCAGTGATTAAGACCATTTGCTGGACAGAGGACCCAAGTTCAGTTCCTAGCACCTATGCTGGGCAGCTCTTGACTGCCTGTAACTCCAGCTCCAGGGTATCAGAGACATCTGGCTTCCTCAGATACCAGCACACACACTCTCTCTCTCACACTCACACGTGTGTGAGTGTGTGATAAAGATATTTAAGTATCAACGACATACCAAGCTACTATCAAAAACAAACATTTGATGAAGTTGACTAGAATACCATTTTTATGTACCACATGTAAGTTAGCAGAAATATTAATTTGTTTTGTTTGGCATCTGTTTGAGGAGTGCACGCCATGGACTGTGTGTGGAGGTCAGAGGGTAACTGGTGGGAGTTGGTGCTCTCTTGCCAGCATTGGGCTCTGGGGAGGGAACTGAGGTCATCAGGCTTGACGAGGGCCTCTGCTCACTGACCCATCCCCGGAGCTCTCAGCGAGCGCTTTTTGATGAAGTGCAGGTTGTACATGCTGTTCAAAATGTTCTCTTGCTGCAGATCCGCCACGCTCAGCTGCTCTTGGCTGGACATTAACTCCTCTGCACATACATAACTTGCTTATCATTGTCCGCTCTTGACGGTGACAATAACTCTTGCTTGGGGAGTTGGGGGGTGTTCATGGTGACTAAACTGAAAGCTGTGAGCCTGCTTTCTTATGAGATGTTCTAGGAAGAAGGGGGGAACTGTTACTGACAAAGCTTGATAATAAAGGCCACATGTGGCAATACTTTTAGGGGGAAAAGACCAGCATGAAAGCATATTTGGCATAGACAGTGACTGGGCTACTTCAGAAAGCTAATGACAAAGCTTTTGCTTTTTATGGAAGGGACAGAAAGACTGAGAATGAATATGGCTGAGGGAAAGGCACAGGACACGAGCATAGCATTTGAGGCGCATGAAGCCTCTCCCGAGTGAGTCTTTCTGCACACCATCTCCTGTGCTGCTAGAAAATGAGATAGAGGAGGGAGCTGGGCTCTGGGGTCCCTGTTACTTTGTACCCCAAAATGCTATGGCCCATCTTTCCCCTCCCCCCAGTGCTTGCCGATCACAGCGTGGGACTTGGAGGAAGCAGAGCTACAATGTACAGTCTTGGGGAAGGACTGCATTTATTTATCTTTTTATTTTACGTTATTTCAGCTGCTCTCACTTTTTTTCTTTATCTTGTCCTTGCTTCCTACTGCGTCTACTCTTCAGCTATTCAGGGAGACAGGAACATTGAGTTGTGAACTCTTGAGCACACAGGGGCAGAAAGCTGTTTCCCCTTTCTCAACAATTCAAACAACTTCCGGGCTGTGTTGGTTTAACCCACTGTGAGTCTGGCTGATGTGGGATATTTTTGAGAACCATTTAAATGCTAGACATTTATAATTATTTCCATCACCCAGTTCATTAATATAAGTTAACGCTTAACAAAAGTGAGTAATATGGCTATTTGTTAAACTTTTCCAAGTTGTCATCTGAAGCAGAATCTGGTTCTGTGTGTGGGGATTTGGTGTCTTTATTCCTTAAGCATTTGTCTGACACAACTCTGTCTTGCTTTGAATTTTTATTTCTGATTTTCCACTGTGTGGATTTCAAATGTGTATGAGAGTGCATGGAGAAGTCAAAGGTCAACCTTAGGCATTGTTCTTCAAGATATATCTGCTTTAGTTTTTGAGACAGGCTCTCTCATTGGCCTAGGACTCAAAAAAAAAAATCAGGCTAGGTTGGCCAGTGGACACACTCCATCTCCCCAGGACTGGGTTACGAGTGTGTCTCCCGAGTCCCCTACATTGTTTTCTTAATCACTCAAAGACACAGGAAATAGTAGCCTCCCAGACTCTGGCGTGATCACTGTGATCAGCATCCGTAGAGGGAAGCTCTGATGGTCTCGGGGGAGAGGGGCTTCTTTAATGTGGGCCATACTCTTTCTCCTTACTACAACTGCATGCTTTTTCATGGGTAAGTATGTACTCATTGGTGAGAGAACATCTGTCTGTACTCTGTGGTAGAGGTAATGAACACGTTAGTATCATCGTTATTTGAGGCTTATTAAAAATGTCTCAGAAAAGATCAGGAGCCCTAAGCGTCCTTCTTGTTGACTTCACAGGATTACCTTGCATGCATCCGGGACCAAACAAGATTTCCTCTGGGCGCCGAAGACAGGGCTGCTCTTTTTGGAAACATCCAGGATATCTACCACTTTAATAGGTAAGTCGATGGACAAAAGGCTGTTCTCACAGAAGCACGTTAAGACTCCCTCTCAGTGGAGCACAGCTAGGAAACCTTTGTCCGTAACCCTTGGTTGAGCTTCGTAAGTGCTGTCCCTCTCCTTTTTCCTGGCTTAGAGACTGATCTCCCTGGTAGGGCACTGCCATCTTTTGTCCACAAGAGAACACAAGTTGGGGCATTCAAACGTCACACTAGCTTGGTCTCCTGCACCTATCCCTGTGTGGGATTTTCAGCTTGCTTTCTCCTGCCTAAAAGATGATCTGGACACAAGAGATAGACAGTAAAGCTTTTAAGTCATAATAGTATTTCCATTCCACTAACAATTAAGCATTTCAGATTACTACAGTGTGCTTGTGTTTATGTGTGTGTGTGTGTGTGTGTGTGTGTGTGTGTGTGTGTGTGTGTCACA
>NW_026593834.1:0-4995 GCF_907164565.1 Psammomys obesus
CTCAAGGGACAACACATGCTGGAGAGGTTGTGGAGAAAGGGGAACCCTTCTTCACTGCTGGTGGGAATGTAAACTGGTACAACCACTCTGGAAATCAATCTGGCACTTTCTCAGACAAGTAGGAATAGCGCTTCCTCAAGATCCAGCCATACCACTCCTAGGCATATACCCAAAAGAGGCTCAAGTACACAAAAAGGACATTTGCTCAACCATGTTTGTAGTAGCTTTATTTGTAATAGCCAGAAGCTGGAAACAACCCAGATGCCCCTCAACTGAAGAATGGATGCAGAAACTGTGGTACATCTATACAATTTAGTATTACTCAGCAATGAAAAATAAGGAAATAATGAAATTTGCAGGTAAATGGTGGGACCTGGAAAGGATCATCCTGAGTGAGTTGTCCCAGAAGCAAAAAGACACGCATGGTATATACTCACTCATATAAACATACAACATAGAATAAACCCACTAAAATCTGTACATCTAAACAAACTAAGCAAAAGAGAGGACCCTAACTAAAACGCTCAATACCCATCCTGAAAGGCAAAGAGGATGGACATCAGAAGAAAAAGAAAATAGGAAACAACCTCGGAACCTGCTACAGAGGGCCTCTGAAAGCCAGAAGAATACAGGAAACAACCTTGAAACCTGCCACAGAAGGCCTCTGAAAGCTTCTGCAGTGTAGACTGTCAAAGCAGATGCTGAGCCTGATGGCCAACTGATGGGCAGAGTGAATGGAATTTTATGTAAGAAGTGGGAAATGATAAGAGCTGGAGGGGACGGGAACTCCACAAGGAGACCAACAGAACAAGATTATTTGAACACAGGGAACTTCCCAGAAAATCATACTCCAACCAAGGACTATTCGTGGAGATGACCTGGAACCCCTGCACAGGTGTAGCCCATGTCAGTTCAGTGTCCAAGTGTGTTACATAGTAATCGGAAGAGGGACTGCCTCTGACATAATCTGATTGGCCTGCTCGTTGATCACTTCCCCCTGAGGGGGGAGCAGCCTTACCAGGCCACAGTAGAGGACAATGCAGCCACTTTTGATGAGAACTGATTGACTAAGATCAGAAAGAAGAGGAGAACCTCCCCTATCAGTGGACTTGGGGAGTGGCATGCATGCAGAAAGGGGATGGAGGGTGGGATAGGGAGGGGAGGAGGGAGGGGCTTATGGGGGATACAAAATGAATAAAGTGTAATTAATAAAAAATTAAAAATAATAAAAGCACACAAACACCCCAAGGAAGGCTTAGGATGGTGGTATTACAGTGGCCTAATATTTCTATTTTCTGCTTTTTGTAATTTTCTTTTAAAATTGTATGATTTTTGTTCATTAGTCAGAGTTCCATCTGTATTATACTTATCATTGTGCTACATACATTTCCAGTCTAATATTCAATTTGTGCACAATAAAAGTAAAAGCAAGAAACACAAAAAAATGAAGAAAAGAAAAGAGTAAAGAAAAACAACATTTGCTGCTCTCCCACAGGACTGATGTCCAGCAACTACATCGCAGCTCACAACTGTAAATCCAGTTGCAAGGTATTGATGCCCTCATACAGATATACATGAAAGCAAAACATCAATGAATGTTCAACATCCTTAGCCATAAGGGAAGTGAAAATCCAAATTCCTTTGCTTTTCTATCATATATCTGTCAGAATGGCTAAGATGGAAAATACAAATGATAATTCATTTTGGTAAGGATAAGTAGCAAGGAGAACACTCCTCCATTGTGGTAAGAGTGCAAACTTGTACAACCAATTAGGAAATTAATATGGAAGTTCCTCAGAAAATTGACCATTTATCAACTTCAACACGCAGCTATGCAGTTTTTTTGGCTCAATGGAAGCTCTAACTAAGATACTTTTTCAACTATGTTCATAAAAACTTTATTCATAATAGCCAGGAACTGGAAACAACCTAGATAATCTTCAACTGAAGGAGAGTAAAAAAAAATGTGGTACATATACCCAATGGAGTATTGCTCAGCTGTTAAAAAGACACATGACATTTTCTGGCAAATGGATGGAACTAGAGTGAGAAAACTCAGGCATAGAATTATTAGAAATATTAGGCATTAAGTAAATGACATTCAAGCTACAATCCATATAGCCAGAAAGACTAAGTAACAATGAGCCTTCAGGGGTAGAGGGGATGCATGGATCTCTGTGGGAAAGAGAAATATAATAAATGAATTAGATGGATTTGGGGTGGGTAGGAATGAGAACAGGAAGGATCTGCTGTGTAAGAAAAAGATTGAGAGGGTACTATGAGAGATGACTAGAATTGGTACCATTTGGAGTGTGATGTGGAAAACTAGTGTAGTAGAAACTTCCTGGAACATATGAGGCTGAGTCTAGAAGGACTCCTAGTAATGGAAGACATAAAGTCTGATCACGACATCTTTTGTAAACAGGAAAGGTCTCCATTTCTGGGACTGTGAAACTAGCTGAGCCACAAAACCTTCAATCTACAACCTGTCCAGCCTGCAAGATGTGCTGGAGCAATGACAGTTCATAGTTTGTGTGTGTGACCAACCAATGACTGGTCGAACTTGTGGCCCAAGCCATGAGAGGGAGCCTATGCCTAACCCTGCCTCGCAGCACAGCTAGTATTTCCCAGAGACCATATACAACTGGCATAGTAATGATAAAAATATTAATAATAATTATTATAATAAATGAAATAATCCCTGATATTCTGCTATATTCATAGATTGATGCCTATCCCAATCATCTCCAGGAGGCTTCCTCAATGAGCTGATGAGAGCAGATGCAGAGACCCAGAGCCAAACATTAGGTGGAGCTTGGGACACCCCATGGAAGAGGATGAGAATGTATTGTAGGAAGCCGAGTGGTGGAGGACACCAGAAAAACATGTCCCACAGAATCAACTAAGTGGGGATCATACAGGCTCACAAAAATTGAACTTGCTCGTATACAAAGTGAATAAATTGTAATAAATGAAAATAAATAAATTAAGAAAAAAAAACTGAACCTGCACTCATAGAGCCCACATGGGTCTGAACTATGTCCCCTGCATATAAGTTGCAGCTATTTAGCTTAGGGTCTTTGGGGGACTACTGACAGGCTGGGAGTGTCTCTGACTCTTGTCTGCCCTTAGGACCCTTTTCCTCCCATTGGGTTCTCTCATCCAGCCTTGATATTAAGGTTTGTGTCTAGTCTCACTGGATCTTGTTACACTGTGTTGCTTTAATATCCTTGAGAGGGCTGTCTTTTTCTGAAAAGAAACAAAAGAACAGTGTATTTGGGGAAGCGGAGGGGTTTGGGGGTGTGATACTAGGAGAAGTGAAGAGAGAGGAAGCTGCAGTCAGGATGTGTTATATGAAAAATACATTTTAAAATAATATATAAATAAATAAAAAGAAAATGCCATGCTCAATAGCTACACCACTGAGACAAATTGCCACTGTGTTTGAAATTGTAAACATCTTCCAAAATAGCATTTTTAAAAGTCTGTGCAATGTGAGGTGAATTAACTACTGAAGACTGTTTGTAACACCCCAAATGGCCACATTTCAAACCAAGAAGCATATGATAATTGTTAAGCTACGAAGTAAGCCCCCAAATATGAGTGGTGCTGAACATGTTCTAAGATGATGCCCCTGGCCCATTCCAGGCCAGATTATTCCAGGGTTAAGAGAAGTCTAAATGCAACATTGTTCAGCCACCTTGTAGTGGGTCTCTCTTTGTTAAAAAAGCAAGTGTGTGGGACTGGGAAGAGTCAAGGGATGGGGCTACAGCATGGATACAAAGTGAATAAATTGCAATAAATAAATATATAAATAAAATTAATTAAAAAAAAGAAAAAGAAAAGCCACTACATTCTTTCACTCCCACAATAGTCAACAACTTGGGGCATTTAACCTATACAGCCTAGAATCAACTTAGAAAATCCTACCCTGTTGACTATTATATACAATTGGCTTGCTTTTTCAATAAATTGGAGACTCTGAAGCAGCACAAAATTTTACTCCCCCCCCATAGACTGTTTTGCTACTGAAAAATTGGTCTAGTTTGATGGTTTTGATCTATACAAAACAATTAGGAAAACAATAGATTGTAGTTGGTGTGTGTGTGTGTGTGTGTGTGTGTGTGTGTGTGTCTGTGTGTGTGTTTACTCACCCATGCCTGTACATGTGGATCCCAGACCTCAAATTAAGGACTTCATTCTCAATAATTTCTGCACTTTATTTTTTGAGAGAGGATATACCACTGAAAATGGAGCTCACAGATTTTAGACTGGGCATCTGCTTGTCTCTATCTCACTGGCAGTGTGTAAATACAGGTAGATATTTTTGTTAATTCTAGAGATGTAATCTCAGGTCCTCTTGCTTATATAGCAGGCACTTTACTCAACAAACTATTTTGCCAGACCCACAATTATTTATTTTTAAAAGTGATTTCCTTTATTGTGATATTATAATTACATCTTTTCTCTCTTTCATTTTGTCCCTGCAAACCCTTCTATACACTCTACCGTGCTCTTTCTTTAATTCATGGTCTCTTTCATCATTAATTGTTGCTACATATGTATACACATATTCTTCAATGCCTAAATAAGCCTTTTTAGCCTGTATAATATTGGTTATATGTATCTTTTCAGGGCTGACTATTTGGTATCAGCTAACCAACTGATATGTGTTCTTACTTGCTTTAATTCAAATACATCTACAAAAGAGTAAAAATGTGACACTTGTGATTTTTATCTTAACTTAAAAGAAAGCTGAAAAGCAGCAAACCAAGTAATCCACTTAAAAACTGGGGAACAGAGCTAAAGAGAGAATTCTCTGTAGAGGAATATCGAATGGCAGAGAACACTTAAAGAAATGCTCAACCTCATTAGCCATTAGGGAAATGCAAATCAAAACAACCCTGAGATTTCACCTTACACCCATCAGAATGGCCAAGATGAAAAACTCAAGGGACAACACATGCTGGAGAGGTTGTGGAGAAAGGGGAACCC
>NW_026593835.1:0-28205 GCF_907164565.1 Psammomys obesus
GAGGGGAGGTGGATCAGCAGCAGCCTTCTTTCTCGGAGCTCCCCCCCCTTCTCTGGGCTCTGGCCTTTATACCCTCTCAGAATCCTCAGAATTAAACTATCTGTAGATGGCAAAGAGCTCCTCTCAGAGCCCACACAAGGCAAATAGTCTGCTGCTGTGGACCATCTGAATCAGTCCCACATCCCACACTTGGGATTAAAACAAAAACATGTTTACATAACAAAACCCAAAATATCCACAATAGCACAGGTGATCCTACATGTTCTATAGGTCAATGTGGCAAAGGCAGAGTATCTATCAAAGAAGCATTGCTGAGCTGCAAAGCTGATGGTCACTTTGCCTTTTTCATATGTGTGGTTCAAAGGGGTGGCATTACTCTCAAGTCAATGGGATGTGTTTTCTGTCCTGGGTCACTGAGGAGATAAAAATGTCATCTGTTTGAATTGCTGGCAAGTTTGTATGGACAAGGTTGAATGCACAATGGCTAGAAGGATTCTAGAAAACAGAAGAGAGACCTAGAGAGGGGACCTTTGGTGGGGAAAAAAAAAACAAAAAACAAAAAAACTGCTGTAAACTGGAGCCAGATGGAAGCACAAGGCTTTTCTAAAGCATGACTAATGGTTCAGTCACAGAAAAAAAGGGCAGTTTGTGGTAATAAATAAATAAATAAATAAAAAGATTTTTTGACCAAATTGCAAAGGCTGTGAGAGGCAATTAGCAAAGTCTCTTAGTTAATATTCTAGAAATAGATGAAATGCATTGTCTATTTTTTTTTTTTTTACCACAAACAAACAAAGAATTAGGTCAGATTCCCTACTTGGCAAGTGGAGCTGACATGGTTCCCACAGTGGATATAGAACTCCTCAGATAAGCAACCTTCTTTGCATGATGGATGCAGCTTCAGTACAGTCTGTGGGGAGGAGAAAAAAATATAGACAGAGCCTGGGGACTTAGCACTCCTGATAATAATTTGAATGAATCAAAAATGTTTCTCAAGATATACTTGTATTTTTCCAAAGTCCTTATACACACAAGATTTTGGAGCAACAGGATAAAAGTGTGCATAAAATAAGTGGCATTACTGCATGCTTAAAAAAATATAAAGTAAACATAAATGTTCAAAGATCTTATAGTTAGTACAATAATACAGCCAGAGGTTTAGGGAAAGAACCTCAATTCCAGTAGCCCAAACAGGGTAGGCTTGGCCACTCATGCCAATATGCCAATTAAATAGTTGACTAAAGATGAAAATCAGAGAGGGAAGATATAATCAGAACCTCAAGAATAAAGAAAGAGAAGGGTCCCGTAGCTTCAAGTTTGTCATCAAGGAACTGATGTAGGTTTTGGATTTAAATAGAGAAGTAATCAGGGCTCAGGGGAAGAGGTGTTCGTCATCAGCCCGGTCTGTGCCGGTTGTGTAAACGTCTCAGAAGTCCCTACTACCCGAGAGGCAAGCTGGGTCTCTTCCACATGCTGCTGTGAGTCCTGGATAACTGCCCTTACCTGGGAGGTGGTCTGTCCTACAAGGCTTTGCTGTTTCCAGGATTCTGCAGGTTTAGATCAATGATTGGGCACCTTCAGGTGCCTATGGTGGGGGTGTCCAGAACAGGACACTGTGAAAATGTGTTCACAAGATGCCTAAATCGCTCTTACCTTTGTGCCTTCAGCCTCCAGGAGAGATAAGGAGAGTAAGGCATGTCTCCTTACAGGACAACATGCCTCAAGCATGTCTTACCCAAAGCCAAGAACACCGACACGGAGTGAAGGCAGAGCTGGCAAGCTTGCATCCTGCCTATGTGGACTTCTTGGCCCAAGTGAAGGAGCAATGCTTTCTTAGATGAAGCGATTTCTAGGAATGAAAAGAACCCTTAGTCAGTACAGCACTGCAAAGTGTGAAATTTGATCCTCAGAATCCAGAAAAGTCCAGGTATGGTGGCACAAGCTTTAGCCCTAGTTATAACAATAACTAGAAGAAGCAGCTCCGTGAACGCTCTCTGTCCCTCTGCACTAGTACAGCCTGGGCAACAACATTCCAGGCCAACAAAAGATGCTGTACCAAACAAAAAGTGGAAGGCTTCTGCAGAATGATGCCTGAGGTTGTCTTCTGATCTCTGTGTGTACAGGGACACATGACTATTCAGCTCCTCTCCCTCCCTCCCCTCTCTACCCCTCTCTCTCTCCCCCAGTTTTTCTTTTCTTTTTATGTATTTTTTACATCATAATGTAATTACAACACTTCTCTCTTTCTTTTCCTTCTTCCAAACCCTTCCATATACTCTTCCCATTTTTTAAATCCACAGCCTCTTTTTTCACTAATTGTCGCTGTTTCCTGATGGTAAGTGGAAGATGTGATTTCTCAGCTTCCTTCTGCTGCCATGCCTTCCTGCCTTTACAGACTTTGCCTCTGGAATCATAACCCAAACTCACCCTTTCTCCCATAAGCTGCTGTTAGTCACAGGGTTTTATCACAGCAGCAGAAAAGGAATGAATCCACTGTTCTCCAATAAAAACAAGTGACCCCGCCACAAAGCCACTGTATGATAACGTGCCAACCACAACAAAGCCTCAGAAAGCTGTTGGTGAAGAGTTAACTCTACTGCCTCTGGCTTTCCAAGCCAGGCTCACAGCACACTTCTAAAACTCGAAAGTCTATTTGTGAGACAAGACCAATTTCTGTGGAGAGGAAAGGTATGGTGTGGGCAGCCATTCATTGAACACGGACATGTCCAAAGGAAGCTCCATCTAAGCGAGGCCACCAAATACAGAATTTTCTCATGACACGAACTGTAAGTCATTACTGAAATTTAAAGACAAATGTGTTCATTTATCTTATTAGAAAAATGTCACAGAAGGAAGGGAGAAAGGAAAGTAGAGAAAGAGAAAAGGGAAAGGATAAGAGGGAAGGAGGGAGAAAGAGAGGGAAGGACAAAGAAGACAGGGAAGGATGGAAGGATAAAAAGAGGGGGAAAGGAGGGGATCAGGGAGGTACCCTTTGGCTCCTGCACGTCCATAAGCCATGTCTGTTTTCCACTAGCACGCTCAGGCTTGGAGGCTGCTTTAATTGGAAGTACCTGAAGGTTCCTTGCCAACCTAACTTAAGGAAATTCCAGATCAAAACTTCAAAGAGCCTAAAGTGCTGATTACAATATGATTTTAGCCCAGGTCTTACCCCACAGAGCCTCCCTCGCTGTGAGGAAGATACTGACTCACCACCATCAAACAGGAAGATTCCTGTTCTTATTTTTAAAGGAGCAGGAGAGAGGAAGCCAGTATGAGGTCTTTAGAAACCAGCACACGAGAGACAAAATAAGCCATTAAAATTCAACACAATACCCTGAATTCCTGTTAAGTCATTTTTGAAAAGAGAAACAGGCATTGGTTACATGGAGATAAGGCCAAGATGCTTAACAGCAGGTAATTGAGATGCCCTGCTGCCAGGCAAGGAGGAAATGGGGCTCTGTCACTGTGACTTGGACTTGGCCTGGGGAAGCATGTAAGGTCCAGCCGGCATGCATTCTGCGTTGTCCCCCTGTCGCCACTGACTTAAACAAACCCTTTAGTGTCCCCGTGAGTGTGCATCATGAGATGTGAGGAAAGAACAGCCCCTCAGTGTATTCATGAGCAAGTGGCCAGGTCACCTGCAAGTGAATACTGCACAAAGTAATAGCAGCAGGCTCTGAGGCTGCCCTGGAGCAGACACACCTTAACTCCTTCAGGGCAGGCATGAAAAGCTTACATTCAGGGTACGTTAATCTGAAAACAAGTGTACTTTTGTGTCCGGGGGGATCCTTTTCATTGCCATCAATCTAGTACATCGATAGACTGAGAGCCTAGTTTCGGTGTCAGGTTACCCCACCCGAGCCCACCCCCTCCTCCGCCAAGCTACTTAATTGAGACTAATCTGAAGTGAAGTGAAACAGTGTATGCCCTCCTGATTCCTCTTCCACATCCTGACGGCTCTCACTGCCCTCCTCTCAGTCACCACACCAAGTTTCTTGGGATGGAAAAGTAACTGCCAGGCAGAATGAACTGGATCTATTCACACTACGTTAGTGGAGGACAAGACAATATGTATGTGCACAGGCGCACACACACACACACACACACAAACACACATGTGCATATGTCTAAGACAGCAAAACTCGTGTCCTCCTTTGCTCATCCCAAAAAGTAAAAGCACAGAGCAGTTCTGAAGCTGGAGGGATGACTGTAGACAAGGCTAGCTATTTGCCAACAGCCCTGCACAGACACAGCTTTGTAAGATTGTGCTTAGCTCTAGTTTTGTCTTCTTGGTAAACAAAAATATCTACAACAAACATTTATGTGGTTTTGAAGTTTGTTTTGTTTGTTTATTTGTTTTGGTAGGTACGGTCTCCTGTGTATCACTGACTGGCCTAGAACTTGCTTTGTAGACCAGGCTGCCCTCAAACTCAGAAATCTGGCAGCTCTACCTCCTGAGTGCTGGAGTTAAATGTGTGCAGAGCTGCACTCAGTTCAAAAATTAATGTTTTACCTGAGTGACACTTTGAGAAGTGTATACTGTGTGCCTTGTGGTCAGTGTCACTGTTAAAGAAAAATCATTCCTGAGTTGAGCACTTCCATGAGTTGGCTTGGTGCTAGGCACTCTGCCTACAGTAACCCTTATCTCCATGGCAGCCCAACTTGTCAGCTAGGAAAGAAGAGGGGAGCCAGTGACTTTCACTGACCTGTTGAGAGTAGCACAGCTCACTGCTGTCCATGGATTCAAAGATTACAGCCCAGTGTGTGCTCATCCAACTGTGACTTGGAGAACGACATCAAGCTTTCATTACCTGTTAACCTTCTAATACATGATTTGAATGAGGGGCCCAGGTTTGCTGGTTTCTATTCTGTTGATTATTTGTTTGTTCTAAAGAGAAACCAAAGGGTGGAGGGGCGGGGCTGCTCAGCAGCTAAGAACACTTACTGCTCTTGCAGAGGACCAGAATTTGGTTCCCAGCACCTTGTCAGGCAGCTCACCTGAAATTCCAGTGTCAAAAGAGATCTGACACTCCCTTCTGGTTTCTCTGGGCACCACGCGCACATGTGCGCAGCCTGACATGTGCATGTCTATACCTCCATATCCATCTACATACATTAGTTTCACAGTTTAGAAAGGGGCAGCGGATTTGAAGGCCCTTGGGTACCCAGGTTTTTGTTTTTGGTTTATTTGTTTCAAGAAAAATTCTTAAGATGGGGCAGAAAGACTGTAAGAGGCAGAGGACCAGGACTGAGATGTGTCTCTTAGGAAGAGCAGAAGGGATGCCCACAAGGTCTCTTTTAGCATGGCTGCTGAAACATGAGCTGAACAAGGATGACCACAGTGAACATGCCAACCTGGACAGTGAAATCACACAAGGCCTCAACCCTACTCAAAGAACTATTTGGCAACTGTGGGAGTCTGAGAGCAGGAGAGGTGGTCCCCAGGTCAGAACACATCACTTGGTTGTTTAGTTCCAAATGGTCAGCTCCAAGAGACCTACATACAAGTAATAGTGTATGGATGATCAAATTACACACACACACACACACACACACACACACACACACACAGAGAGAGAGAGAGAGAGAGAGAGAGAGAGAGAGAGAAAGAGAGAGGTATATGCACACACAATAACAATTAGTGAGAAAAGAGGCTGTGAATTTGAAGGACAATGAGGAGAACTATATGGGAGTTTCTGGAGGAAGGAAAGGGAAGAGAGAAGTATTGTAAATACATTATAATCTTTAAAGAATAGGAAAGAAAGTTCCTATTCCTAGCTTCTAGTTTCTAGAAAACTCAAATTATCTAACAGAAGAAGGGATTAGCCATTTAAATTATGGTGTGGTTCAAAATGTCCTCCTTCACTTAAAAAGTTGTCAGTGCCACACACCAACCGATCTGAAAGTGCCTCACCCTGTGGAACCCAATCTCACTATTTCCTCCCACTGGGCTGAGGCTAAAGGTCAGAGCTTGAATAAGAGCCAGTTAGGATTAGACCCAGCCATCTTTCCTCCTTCTCTCCACTACGGGAGTCTTGGAACCCAGAAACTGAGGTCACTGCCTCCTTCTGTTTCTCTTCTATCCTTCCCTGCTTTAAACTTAGATGCCCTCTCACCTCCCCTATCCGAGGATTTCCTGACAGACCATACTGTCCCCTCCAGAGCAGCCACAGTCACTGGCCTAAACACTGAACTGTCAAAGCTACTGCCCATCTTTAACCCCTTCATAGCTGGGTCACGGTAATTCTGTATTTTTGTTCCTCAAGGGAAGTGGGCAGGATGGTGAAAGCTCAAGGCCTTTCCTGGGACCCCTGGCTCACGAACTGTAAGATAAGCAGGTCCCTCCCTTGTTCACGAACTGTAAGATAAGCAGGTCCCTCTCTTGTTCACGAACTGTAAGATAAGCAGGTCCCTCCTGGGATGGAAGGGAGGCTCCACCACAGAGGCCAGGAGGATGGTGCGTTCGGCCTGTGCTGTGCCTTGGACCTCCCTGGCCCACCTCTCTCTGCAGGTCTGGGTCCTCCAGTGTGCTGGCGCCTCCTCCCCTGGCAGACTGGGAATGAGTTTCTTCCTGTCACCACTCAGGGAACTTCTTGGACTTTTCTTCTTTTGTTCCTCTAATGAACAGCTGCAGTGTATGAGGCATTGTGGAGAAGGGCAAGGCTGTGACAAGAGAACCAACAGATATGCTCATGACCTTCATGGGTCCTGTATAGTGCTCCCATCCCCCATTGCCTTGTACCTTGTGCCCTCATGAGTCCAGTCTTCAGTTTACTCCTCAGACACTTCATAGGTGCCTAGCTTTGATTTCAAAGACAGCTGGATGACAGAGGGCCCTGTTACTCCCACTCTGGTATATATTGGAGGTGTGACTCCCGTTTTTTCTGCCTTCTAAGCTTGGCAGGGCTCTGTGTCAAGCTTCTGTGTTTCCACTCCTCAGCAGGTTCACCCACACTCTTTACCCACCGTCTTTATCATTTCAGGTCACTATAGCATTGCACCAGAGTTTGATGGCTTGCACAGAAACTTTACACATCTTTAGACCAAAACCACAGCATCATGATCTGCAATGGACAAGTAGGTTATTGTGAGGGTTCTTACAGGTGGCCAGCATGGCTGGAAGAGACCTCCCTACGGTCTCTCTCCTTTTAAAACGTAATTACATTTATTTATGTGTGTGCGCGTATATGTCAGTGGGTATAGGGTAGGGTTGTGTTTGCTGCACATACATGTGAGGACATGGGAGGACAACCTGTCGGAGTCTTTTCTGTCCCTCGTGGGTCCGGAAATCAATGTTATCCTGTCAGATTTAACAGCAAATGCCTTCACCTGGGATTTACTCCCACCATGACAGGGCCACCCTGTGATGCAGTCACTTCCTCGCCAGCCTCTGCTTGAAAGTGAAACAAAGAGTAAGAAGGAAGAAAATAAGCACTTTCAGTAGCCCCGGTGGAGCCGGGAGCTGCCAGCAGGACAGCACTTCGCTGAATTTTCAAAGTCACTTCTGAATAGTGACATGGGAGGGCGCGCAAGGCCTTGGAGTGGCATCCATGGCCACTGATGAATGGTGGCACCCTCAGCAGGTCCCCAGACATCCCTGCCTCTTCCTGCCCTTCCTGGCAAGTCACCTAGTGGGAGGTGGGTGACGTGGCCAAAGTGCTCCACTTGGGTTCTCTCGTTTTGGCAATAACCAAATAGCAGTAAGGTGCTAACAGAGACAAATGTGCAGAGACCACAAGGAGAACAAGGTACCACCATTGCAGTTTCTTGGTCTGAAAGAAAAAGGATTTAGCTGACACCTTGGATTAGGAACGGGCCATCACAAAGAAGCAGGCAGTGCGCAGGGTCCTGATCCCAGCTGTTCGGCCAGCAGGCTGGTCTTGCTGAGCTTGCTCTGGCTTGGGAAATGTCAGGACACTATGCTTTCAGTCTCCCCCGTCTCTCTCCCAGGGGTACTTTACACAGTAGCTGATGCTAAGGTGCTTCCGCCTGATGCTTGTTGCTACTTACTAGTCCACTCACTAGCTCATAAAAGATGGCAATTTACAGCTGCCCCAGTGTCGACTATGATCTGCGCTAGAACATTGGAAGTTGGCAGCATAAAGCCTGGCAGCCGCTTGGGAAGGCGCCTCAGTTGAGGACTGTAAGTCTGTTTTCAACAGGTTTAATTGGGGATGTGTATTACACGGTGTTGCTTTTTAAAAAGTGACTTCCGTTCAATATAAACGCTTCATTGTTTTCTCTAAGTCATTGGGTTCCGTTTTCAAAGCTCAACTTAATAGCCAGTAATGACTTCAATAAAGTTCATATTAGAAACCAACTCTTTTACTCTAGATGCAAATGGGCTCTCAGAAACCTGCTGACACCATGCTTTGAGGTCTTTCTCAGTCTCATTGTTTTGGTGGAGACAGCAGTCCTACTTCAGTCAAATTTAATTTATGAATGGGCCCAGTGCTCACAGCAAGGTTGGGGCAATAAAAGGAATTAAAGCTTTCCTGGAGGGACCCAAAGGAGGAGCCTGATAGATGGGCTGCAAGCGCCCCATTGTGAAGGGCCCAAAGCTTGGGGAAGTGCCGAGGAGGAGAGCTCTGACTGGCCCAGCGTCAAGGGTAGGTTGTGCAGTGCTTGTGCCCTACAGTCACACACAAGCTATGTCCAGAGCAAGTGCATGTTCTATGTCTGCCTACTTCCTAATTCTAGGAATTTAGAGCTTACCAGACTTTAAGATGACTGTAGCTCCTGAGGGCTGCAGAAGATCACTCAGGTGGCAGCTGGAAGGTTGGACTTAAAAGAGCAACTGGAGCTGCCAGTCAAGACCAGGCAGGAGGTTGGAGAGGGAAACACCATCAAATCCTGGAGCAAAAGCCAATGGCTCAGTTGCTTGAGTAGCTTGAGCACATTGTAGGTTCTCAATTATTGAAAGAAAAAATCTACCCACTGGCCTGGTGATGGGAAGGACATTGCCAACACTCCTATATGATCACCTAGGGAAAGGGAATGTCAGGTGGCTCTTAGCCTTATTGTTTTGGAAACGTCTTCCCATATTCCAAAGGATTACCCAAATCTCACATTTATGAAGCAGTATCTGTAATATTGAAGGAGTAGCTTTTATAACCCCATGCTCTTGGCAATGGACAAACATCTCAGATTCCCAAGAAGAAAGTAGTAGTTCTATTATGAAATTAATTTTCCACTGATCCGGGTCCAGAAGGCTGTTTGAAAGATAAGTGTTGATGGATGTACGAAGATTTCCATCCAGCCTTATAAAACATGAGCTCTGCAACTCTGCAAGTAGAAATAGAGCCTTCCTGGCAAAAATGTTAATGCAGTACCTTGGTATTATTGGGTGATTGCTTTTCAACACCTGGGATGACGTTTAAAAGAACAATTTCTGTTTATATATTCCCCTTGAATGGCATGAAACTCCCAGGCGTCTTGTAAACTCTGGAACAGGTCTGGGTTGCTGAGATCGTAACTTGATTAATCATACAGAAAGCGCGAGCCCAGGCACATCACAATTACAGAGGGTCACACTGCAAATGATCCAGGCACCTGAGCTGAGGAAGGGTCTGAGTCCCAGGAGGGGCTCTGCAAACAAACAAACAAACAAACAAACAAATTGAGAAATTACTCCAGAGTCTGGCATGGTGGTCCACGAGACTGAAAAGGCACGGGGACATGAAAGACAAGAAGAGGATGATGGGGAGACTTCCATGACACCAGGCAAGTAGAAGACGGGGCAGAGAGAGCAGAGAATGGGCACATCACCGATGTATCAGAGGGATGCCTCACAGCACGGAGTGAGCCATTCTTTTCCTGTCCTTCCAGGCAGAGAACCCAGAACTGGTTCTAGAATCAGCCAGAGGTCCCTTCCAACAGCTGTTTCACTTCTCCAGGCCTCACATCTGGGGCCCCACCCTGATTTGATACTCTCTATGTATATTCTCTCTCTGTGTGTGTCTGTGTGTGTGTGTTTGTGTGTGTGTGTGTGTGTTTGTGTATGTGTTATGTGTCTAAATTGGAGTGAGACTGGGAAGCCTCTGGAACATAAAAGTGTAGACATCAATTCAAGAGACACATACAGGAGTTTGGGAGTTTCTTTTGTGCTTTGAAGCTGGCTTAAGAAGGTGTGTGAGCAAGTGCAATCTCACTGTGATGAGCAGTCTTATAACCATGCTCGAAGACACCCCTGCCTTTGGCTCTCAAGACCTGTACATTCATTACCTTATATAACAAAAGGTAGAAGTGGGAGACAGTGAACCCGGGGCCCGGTGAGCTGGAACCCTTCATATATGCCACATCAGTGGGAACTTAGCAGCTGTGGAAATGCTAAGCCCTGTGTGTTTTGCAGGAGAATGAGTGTTCCACTCCTCCTATCTGGGTGTTAGTGTATCCACTAACTTGGCTTTCTCACTTGTAAAATGTTGATATCAATATAATATAACAAACGTTAATATCATATTAATATAATTCATTATCCCATCCTTGACCTTAAACATAGTTTAAAGTTCTTAGTTCCAGGCATGACATGTTAGATGTGTGAAAAATGGCAGCTATTGTGTTCACTGTGGGAAAACACTTATTGAGAAGAGCCGCAGTCTCTGACACCAGAGTCCCTGTTGAAAACAGATTACATGAAAATGAAGGATGCTGCCCTTTGAGGAAGTCTACTCTACTTTTGTAATTCCAGCAGTGACTGGGCCCCGTGGGAGAGTCTGGTTTCCATCCTGAAGGGTGACTGGGCAGAGAGAACACACAGTTCGTTGATCAGCTTCTTGTGGTGAATAGACAGAGACACAAGACTGTGCACTGCAGTGTTGCTCATGGGGTTTTGAGAGCCTTGGTTGTTATCCGACTACTCGTCAGCCAGGACCTGTGGTCCTGGGCCAGCTTGCAGCCTCCTCACTACCCTCAATTCTGTGACAGTGCAGACAGCCTTTGAAGCTTTGCACTCCCTCAGAAGCTAGATGCAGGTCACACACGTAGCAATGGACACTTATTAAAGTGATGTGTGCATTGTTCTTTCCTTTAAATTAAACCTAAACCATTGTCATACACATGCCTTTTTTTTTGTTTTTTTTTTAATTTTATTTTTTTCTTATCAGTTACATTTTATTAACTCTGTATCCCAGCCGTGTCCCGGTCCCTCATTCCCTCCCAGTACCTCCCTCCCTCCCTCATCTCCACCCTGCCCCTTGCCAAGTCCACTGATAGGGGGGACCTCCTCCCCATGATTTCCTTTTTTTTAACTTTTATTAATTACACTTTATTCACTTTGTATCCCCCCATAAGCCCCTCCCTCCTCCCCTCCTGATCCCATCCTTCCTCCCCCTTCTTCATGCATGCCCCTCCCAAGTCCACTGATAGGGGAGATCCTTTCCAACATAGTCTAGAAGTTTTATCTTGTCCAAACCTCAGAGTCAAGTTTAGCTTACATTTAGAAAGATTAAACAAGGATTGTATTAATGGTATTAAATGTTAAATAGTTTCAAGATATTGTCAAACATTATAAGGCTGCATACATAGGTAAAGCCACAAGGGGTTTACTTTAAGATAAATGAGAAAAAAAGCAAAGTGTAAGAGATTATTAGGCTTAGCAAAATATTGATAGTTTTTATATCCAAGGTTCATTTTACCTCTTTATGTTTGTTACACATGTTAAAATTTCCATAATGAACATATTTTTTAAACTAAATGAATGATTATGAATTATACAAACTGCACTTTCCACCTATCCAACCTTCTCTCTCTCTCTCTTTCTCTCTCTCTTTCTGTTTTTTTTTTTCTTTTTTCTTTTTTTTTAAGACATGGTTTCTCTGTGTAGCCTTGCCTGGCATGGATTTGCTTTGTAGACAAGGCTGGCCTTGAACTCACAGAGATCTGCCTGCCTCTGCCTCCATGAGTGCTGGAATTAAAAACAAACATGAGCCCCCCCCCCTGGCTCTTTCCACCTTTTTTTACCCCCCCCCCCCACACACACTGCTGTTTAACTATCTGGCTGCTATTGTTACACTAACTAATATTTCCAAAGTTAAACAGAAATAGTTGACACAGTCAATGTTGAAGAAGAATAAACAGTTCAGATGCTGAACCGAGAAGGATTTGATGTAATTAATTTTTCCCAAGGAGCTCCAGGGGGATGAGAGTATGGCACACAAAGCCCTTTGTGTCCTCCTTCTCCACCAGCTTTTTGGAGGGAATGGCCTCTCCTATGTATCTTTGGGGAAGAGAAAACACGGTCATCCATGAGTGGATCACCTCTCTAGTCATGCACTTGCTTGGCAAGGGTTGACAAGAACCGAGCAGAGCATCTCAGGAAAGCATTCTTGGAGGAAGAGAATCCATAAGATCTGAGCACGCAGCTTTCTTATGGTCTGGCTGCATTTAAAGACACAAAGCAAAGCACTGGGGACTCCAGAAGGAAGGATCATCCACCCAGTAACTGAACATTAATTCTAGCAGGAAGCATCTCTAGAAGAGATTGGCCTTTGTGTTGGCAAACTAAGTACAGCCAGGGGCCTGCCTCAGGCTCTGAGGGCAGCAGCCAGCCCACTGAGCCCTCACAAGGAGCATGGCAGAGAGAGGCCGAATTCTTCATCTTCCAGCCGTTTGAGGTGAGTTGCCCTCCCTGGCTCTTGGATCAGGACTTATAGTATCAGCATTCTTGAGTCTTGAGCCTCAGACTCATCCTAGAAACTATACTGTGCTCTCCAGGAATTTCAGTTTGATCTTTGAACTTCTCAGCCTCTGGAAGGATCATGTGAACAAATTTCTAACAATCCATCTTTGTGTGTGCTTGTGCAATTGGTTCTGTTTCTCTAGAGGACAAGAACAATATAAGATCATAGTGGATTAGGATGGACCCAATCCCATAAAAGTGCTAGCTGGACCCAAAATATGCAAGCTGAGAGGTGGCCCTGGAATACTAGTTGGCAAAACGCACACAGAAGACGTGTGGAAGAGACGCTGAAATTAAAAAAAAAAAAAAATGAAAATAGTCAACAGCTACCAGGAACTAGAAAAGAGCCATGTTTGGGGCTTTCTCAGAGCCCTTCAGGAGGAACCAAACTTGACCAACATTGTTCTTGGACATTTTGTCATGAGAACCACAAGACAGTAGCTTTCTGGTGTTTATAGCTGCAACCCAGTTTGTCTTCACTGTCACAGCAGCCACCCCCCCCCAAAAAAATACATTCACCTTAACCTGCTTTGAGCAATGTTGGAACTTGTGTGTTTCTAGCAAGCAGGCACTCTATACATTTGCCATAGGGGAGGGAGCCCATCGATGGTGGAAAATTGGGGTCACATGGACTGTACCCCATTTGGGATGATGAAGTGCTCCACCCTAGCCATCTTAGTCAACAGTCTTCCTGCAGGCAACCAGCCTTGTTTCTGAGGCGGGAATGAAGACCCTGTAGAATCAGAGGACACTGGTGAGTGGTGAGAGAGTTGCCGCAACTGTAGCCAGGAAGTGGAATTTGCAATTCAAATTCATGAGGTACTCTTTAGGAGGCCTGGGGTGTGTAGCCAAGAGTCCATAAGCTTCCAAAAGTGTCAGGTGATGCTGCCTAGAGTGGCTGAGGAATATGGTGCTTCCAGAAGCACAGCCAGGTGCATTGTGGGAGGCTTCACGTACTTACCCCAGAACAGGTAAGGTGGCATCACCTTTTTTTTTTTTTTTTTAATTTTAATTTTCACAGTAATTACAGTTTATTCACTTTGTATCCCAGCTGTAGCCCCTACCTTCATTCCCTCCCTAATCTCCTCCCATGCCCCTTTCCAAGTCCACTGATGGGGGAGGTCTTCCTCCCCATCCATCTGACCCTAGTTTATCAGGTCTCATCAGGACTGGCTGCATCTTCTTCCTCTGTGGCCTGGCAAGGCAGCTCCCCCATTAGGGGGAGGTGATCAAAGAGCCAGCCACTGAAGAGTTGCCATGGGCTACATCTGAGCAGGAGGTCTACATTACATCCATGAATGGTCCTTGGTTGGAGTATCAGTCTCAGAAAAGACCCCTGTGCCAAGATTTTTTGGTTCTGTTGCTCTCCTTGTGGAGCTCCTGTCCTCTCAAGGTCTTACTATCTCCCCCTGCTTTCATAAGATTCCCTGTAGTCTGCCCAAAGTTTGGCTATGAGTCTCAGCATCTGCTTTGATACACTGCTGGGTAGAGTCTTTCAGAGGCCCTCTATGGTAGGCTTCTGTCCTGTTTCATGGTTTCTCCTTCTTCTAATGTCCATCCTGTGTTATGAGTGAGGATTGGTCATCTTACCCAGGGTCCTCCTTCTTGCTTAGCTTCTGTAGGTGTACAGATTTTAGTATGTTTATCTTATCTTATATGTCTAGTATCCACTTATAAGTGAGTATATACCACGTGTGTCTTTCTGCTTCTGGTATACCTCACTCAGGATGGTCTTTTCTAGATCCCACCATTTGCCTGAAAATTTCATGATTTCCTTGTTTTTAATTGCCGAGTAGTATTCCATTGCATAAATGTACCACAATTTCTGTATCCATTCCACAACTGAGGGACATTCAGTTGTTTCCAGGTTCTGGCTATTATGAATAAGCTGCTACTAACATGGTTGAAAAAATGTCCTTGTTGTGTACTTGAGCATATTTTGAATATATGCTTAGGAATGGTATAGCTGGATCTTGAGGAAGCGTATTCCCAATTGTCTGAGAAAGCACCAGATTGATTTCCAGAGTGGTTGTACAAGTTTACATTCCCACCAGCAATGGAGGAGAGTTCCCCTTTCTCCACATCCTCTCCAGCATGTGTTGTCACTTGAGTTTTGATCTTAGCCATTCTGATGGATGTAAGGTAAAATCCCAGGGTTGTTTTGATTTGTATTTTCCTGATGACTAAGGACACTGAGCATTTCTTTAAGTGTTTCTCTGCAATTCAGTATTCCTCAATTGAGAATTCTGTTTAGCTTTGTACCCCATTTTTAATTGGATTACGTGATTTCTTGCTTTTTAACTTCTTGAGTTCTTTATATATTGTGGATTTAGCCCTCTGTCAGAAACAGGGTTGGTGAAGATCCTTTCCCTGGCTGTCATTTTGTTCTGATGACACAGTCCTTTGCTTTACAGAATCTTTTCTGTTTCATGAGGTCCATTTATTGATTGTTGATCTTAGAGCCTGTGCTGTTGATGTTCTGTTCAGGAAGTTGTCTCCTGTGCCAATGAGTTCTAGACTCTTCCCCACTTTTTCTTCTAACTGATTTAGTGTGTCTGGTTTTATGTTGAGGTCTTCGATCCACTTGGACTTTAGTTTTGTGCAAGGTGGTAAATATGGATCTTTTTGCATTTTTCTACATGTAGAAAGTTAGACCAGCACCATTTGTTGAAGATGCTATCTTTTTCCATTGTATGGTTTTGGCATCTTTGTCAAAAATCAAGTATCCATAGGTGTGTGGGTTTATTTCTGGGTCTTCTGTTCGGTTCCATTGATCCTCTTTTCTGTTTCTATGCCAATACCATGCAGGTTTTATTACTATTGCTCTGTAGTACAGCTTGAGATCAGGGATGGAGATACCTCCAGACGATCTGTTGTTGTACAGGATCATTTTGGCAATTCTGGGTTTTTTGTTTTTCCATATGAAGTTGAGAATTTTTCTTTCAAGGTCTGTAAAGAATTGTGTTGGTATTTTGGTGGGAATTGCATTGAATCTGTAGATTGCTTTTGGCAGTATGGTCATTTTCACTGTTAATCCTACCAAGCCGTGAGCAAGGGAGATCTTTCCATCTTCTGATATCTTCTTCAATTTCTTTTGCCAGGGACTTGAATTTTCTTTTCAAACAGGTCTTTCATTTGCTTGGTTAGAGTCACACCAAAGTACTTTATGTTATTAGTGGCTATTGTGAAGAGTGTTGTTTCCCTAATTTCTTTCTCCGCCCTTTTGTCTTTGGTATTCAGGAGGGCTATTGATTTTTTTTGAGTTAATTTTATATCCAGGCCCTTTTCTGAAGGTGTTTATCAGCTGAAGGAGTTCTCTGGTTGATTTTTGGGGGGTTACTCATGTATATTATCATATCATCTGCAAATAGTGAAACTTTGACTTCTTCCTTTCTGATTAGTTTTCCCTTGATCTACTTTAGCTGTCTTATTGATCTAGTTAGGACTTCAAGTATTATGTTGAAGAGGTATGGAGAGAGTGGGCAACCTTGCCTTGTCCCTGATTTCAGTGGGATTGATTTAAGTTTCTCTTTGTTTAGTTTGATGTTGGCTATAGGCTTGCTGTATATTGTCTTTGCTGTGTTTAAGTATGTGCCTTGTATCCCTGATCTCTCCAAGACTTTAAACATAAATGGATGTTGGATTTTATCGAATGCTTTTCTGGCATCTAAGGAGATGATCATGCGGTTTTTCTCCTTTAGTTTGTTTATATGGTGGATTACATTGATGGATGTCTATATATTGAACCACTTCTGCATGCCTGGGATGAAGCCTACTTGGTCATAACAGATGATATCTTTGATGTATTCTTGGATTCAGTTTGCAAGTATTTTATTGAGTATTTTTGCATCAATGTTCATAAGAGAGATAGGTATGAAGTTCTCTTTTTTTTGTTGGGTCTTTGTGTATCAAGGTGACTGTGGCTTCGTAGAATGATTTTGGTAATATTCCTTCTGTTTCTATCTTACAAAGTAGTTTGAAGAGAATTGGAGTTAGCTCCTCTTTGAAGGTCTGGTAGAATTCTGTATTGAAACCATCTGGCCTTGGGCTTTTTTTTTTTTTTTTTTGGAAGGGATACTTTTGATGACTGCTTCTATTTCCTAGGACTATTCAATCTATTTAGCTGAATTTGATTTAATTTTGGTAAATGGAATCTATCAAGAAAATTGTCCATTTCAGTTAAATTTTCCAATTTTGTCGCATATAAGCTTCTGTAGTAAGACCTAAAGATTGTTTGGATTTCCTCAGTGTCTGTTGTTATGTCCCCCTTTTTGTTTCTGATTTTGATGGTGTGGATAGTTTCTCTCTGCCTTTTAGTTAGTTTGGTAAGGGTTTGTCTATCTTGTTGATTTTCTCAAAGAACCAGCTCTTGGTTTCATTGATTCTTTGAATTGTTTTTGTTTCTAATTTATTGATTTCAGCCCTGAGTTTAGTGTGTCTGCTTCTTTTTTTTTCTAGGGCTTTAAGGTGAGCCATTAAGTTGCTTGTATGGGATGTTTCAAATTTCTTCTTGGAGGCACTTAGTGCTATGAACTTATCCTCTTAGCACTGCTTTCATTGTGTCCCATAAGTTTGGGTATGTTGTGTCTTAATTTTTATTGAATTCTAGAAAGTCTTTATTTCTTCCCTATCCCAGCTGTCATTGAGTAGTGAGTTGTTCTTTTTCCATGTGTGTAGGCTTTTTGCTTTTTCTGTTATTGTTGAGGTCCAGCTTTAGTCCATGGTGCTCAGATAGGATACAAGGGATTATTTCAATCTTCTTGTATCTTTTGAGGCTTGCTTTGTGACCAACTTTATGGTCTATTTTGGAGACAATCCCATGAAGTGCTGAAAAGAAGGTGTACTCTTTTGAATTTGGGTGAAAAGTTCTGTAGACATCTATTAGATCCATTTGATTTATGACCCCTGTAAGTGCCATTATTTCCCTATTTAGCTTCTGTCTAGATGATCTGTCCCTTGGTGACAGTAGAGTGTTGAAGATGTTGGGATCGATGTGTGATTTAAGCTTTAATAATATTTTATTTACAAATGTAGGTACTCTTATATTTGGGGTTTAGGTGTTCAGAATTGTGATATCCTCCTGGTGGATTTTTTCTTTGATGAGAATGAAGTGCTCCTCCTCATATTTTTTTTATTAATTTTGGTTGAAATTCTATTTTATTAGGTATTAGGATAGCTGTCCCAGCTTGTTTTCTGGGTCCATTTCCTTGAAAAACATTTTCCCGCCCTTTACTCTAAGGTGGTGTTTATCTTTGTTGCAGACGTGCGTTTCTTGGATGCACTTCCTTTTAAAGGCTTGACTCCCTGTCTTGTTTCTTTGTTGTTGTCGGGGTTTTGTTGTTGTTTCCACAGCCAGACTGAGTGTATTGAAACCTACAAGATGAAAATGGTTCTGATTTATTTCTCTGCACTCTGTGAGATCCTGTGCAGTTTTACTTTTTAAAGTAAAAATTCTTAAAGAATTTTAAGAAAGAAGGAAGAAGAAGCCAAGGGCATGTGTGGAGGCAAGAGGCAGCTCCAAACGGCCAAGTGTCTTTCTATCTGCCAGAGGCAGCATGTATGGCTGACAGTTGGAGTCATCTCAGGGTTGGCAAGGCGGCACTGTTAGGAAGTTTAAATTTGTGTTTAATCATTGTTAGTGGTGTTTTAGCAAATCGTGTAAGGTACAATATGTGCTTTTCTGCTGTTTTGGAAAGGAGATGTTTATAGTAAGAAATATTTGACTGTAAACATATTTTTCTACTGAACCCTATTTTCCTCTGCATAGAAGAAAAACCAAAGCTTACCTAAGCATGGTGAGAAACCCAGTTAATCACTGCTCCAGGATTAGGGGTGGATACATTCTTCAAAAATAGTTTATGAAAGTTTTAATTACATACATAATCATCAAATGTTCAGTAATTGCTGCATATTGATTCTGCTTTTTTTCTGGAAATGCTTAAACTATTTCAATATACACAGAATCAATAAACATAATTAAAAAATGAGCTCATCAAAACAGTAATTAAATGTACTTAACAGCTTTTGTGGCTTTTCCCCATATGGTTTCTGTGGGAGTGTGAATCTGGCGTGCAAGATAAATGTAACAAAATAAAGTGAAAGCCTCAGAAAAGATTCTGTCGACTCGTAATACAATAAAGCAAAGCTCCACGCAAGTCTCTCTAAATCAAAAAGTTGACAAAGGGAGTTAGTATGTGCAATTATTAGACATTTTGGGCTGTTTTCTATTTATATGAGATTAACACTATCATGGTGAGCATTCAGACAGAACACTAAAATCCTCCCACATGAAAGAAATTTGGGAAGAGTGCCCCCCAATTATTAATATGACAATTCCCCTTTTAAGATCTCATTGGCAAAGAACTTGATCCTCAGCCCATGCCTGGGAGCCCCCATATGTCTTTCAGAAACCAAGTCATGTGACTGCAGAGTCTTAGATCATGTGTTCCTTAGAGTTCCACTTTCTAAAAATGATGTCTAGTTTCAGTAGGCTTCACTGTGCTAAGGTTATTTAAAATGTGCTTCCTGTACTTTCAAGGGGTCCACAGCCCATCCTGGTGTTGTATCTGAAGGTAAAAATCTGTCAAGAGATTGGGTTGCTCCAGAAATGGACCCTGAGGTGGGACTTAGCAGCAAGCAGTTCAGATGGTAGATCACTCTAGGAAGCCAGGCCAGGGCCAGGGGGTGAGCCACAGAAGGAAAGAAAAAGCCCAAATTATTGCAACAAGCAGGCTGCCACCGCTCAGGCTCAACAGAGAGCCCCAAGACAGTGGAGTGTGCTTCAGTCCCACCTCAGGGACAAGGGCCAACAGGCATTTTCTTCCCAAGTGCCAGCTGGTTTTGTCTGAAGGCTACAATGTAAGGCGTCAAAGCCCTCACAGCTGAGACAGTACTCGCTCAGAAGACATGTTGGCGTGGAGAGAGTGGCAGAAATGGCAAGTCTGGAGCACACAGCTTCTCACGGAGGCCTCTGGTAGGCTTAGAAACATGCTCTAGAGCAGCAGCTCTCAACCTGAGGGTCGTAACCCCTTTGGTGGTCACACATCAGATATTTATATTAAAATTTATAACAGTAGCAAAATTACAGTTGTGAAGTAGCAATGACATAATTTTATGGTTGGCGCCACCACAACATGAGGAATTGTACTAAGGAGTCACACACCGTTAGGACCGCTCTGGGAGCACTGCTCTGGAAGGCGTCCGCATAGCTCCGAGATCTATGAATATTGTCTTACATGGCACAATTTCACCAGTGTCAGTAAGAATCTCAAAACAGTATGTTACCCTGAACAATGCGGGTAAGGCCCAGGGCAGTCACATGTGTCTTCACACAGGTAACCAGTGGAGGTGAGGTCAAACAGAAGAGGAAAAGCCTCTGTCATCTCCTAAGTGGCATTTGACCCGATGTGGTCCCAAGCCACAGAGCATTTGTAGCTATCAGAAGCTAGAAGAGGCAATGAAGAGGTCCCTGGAGCCTCCAAAGCAGCAGAAGTGTAGTCCTGATGATACTCCACTTGTCCCCACAAATGCTGGCTTCTGCTGGATTCCTAGCCTCCAGACATAACATGTTTCTGTTGGTTTTGGCCACCAGGTTTATGATAACTTGTTACTGTGGCCACAGGAGACTAATGTAGGGTTCTGGGATGAAGAGGTTGATTTGAAGGGGAGGACAGCTGGCATACTGGGTGAGAGAGAAGAGCGAAATCAGCAAGTCTGTGCACTACTTTGTCTGAAACTCAAGTCCATTTCCACATCATTCCAACACATTCTTTTGCCATGACTCTACTTTCTGAAAATCTCTTGCAGAATCCTTCATCTTTCTCAACAGCCGCATCTACTGATGGTGGTAGACAATGTTTCTTCTCTGATTGATATGCCTAAAAAAGAAGCCATCCTTTGTTTTCCTGTGTGTCATCTAAGGACATTTAGACATGATCTACCATTTCTAGATGCTCCAGCAACTTCCTATCCACTCAGCTGAGTCATGTATGTGTTTCCATCCCTCCCTAAACTCACCTGCTGTAGAAGCCCACCTGGGCTGTCCCTGAATGAGACTACTTAGCCTCAAATCTCCATGAGATGGCCCCTAGACTGTGTAAAGCAAAACAGCATACTGTGTGGCCTCCAAAGAGTGTATCATTGGATTTGGCTCTTAAAGGTGTGCAAATATTTCTCAAAAAGAATAATATAAGACCAAAGAGGGGGAATACATGAAAAGTAATACCAGAAACATTTTGATTATTTTGGACTCTGGACACACCCCACCCTTGAACCCACCCCCAGCACCAGCTGGGGGCAAAGACGACTCAAAAGACTCACACATTGCCATTCACAGGAGGAGCTGCACGAAGGAAGGAGGGAAAGGTTTTGCAGATCAGTTGGATTGTTGGGGCATCATGTGGCCAGATGAGAAGCCTGGGTTACAGCTGCAAGCATATTGTCCTGGTATTAATATTCATGCAGAGACTGTCTAGAAAGCTGTTTCCTCTGCATTTTTAGCAGCATGGTGGGTCTGGAAAAAGAAGCATTTCCTTTGTGTTGAGAATTTTGTGATGCATTACTTTAGAGCTTTGGGGAATTAATTTTAAAAGAACACCATGAAGGAAAATGCTAAGTTTGATGTGGGGGTGATAGTCCAAATATACAGTGGATCAGGCCAGAACTGACCCATCAGGGCAGATGCTGCCCTAGGGGCCCTGCTGGATCAGGTGCTAACTACAGAGAGGGGTGCACGCTTCCATGTGCAGGCGCTGCGTGTGCATGTGCACATACCAGGGTGATTAAGGGTGTGAAGGCTCCTCAGGGGCCAGGGCGGAGCAGAGTCAGTATGTGCATACCAGGACGGACCTCTGAGTGTGAGTCCTCACCCTCTGACAAGTACCAAGATTTTCGGCTGGACAGATGGCTCGGCGGATAAGAGCATGTAACTACTCTTGCATAGAACCTGAGTTCAGTTCCCACCACCCATGACAGGCAGCTCACAACCACCTGAGACTCAAGACCTGATGCTTGTGGCCTGTGCATGCACCTGTACTCACACCCTCCCCACACACATACATATGTACATGCATAATTAAAACTAAAATCTGTACACAGCGTGAGACCCATTTCCGTGATGTTGTTTGTGCCTGCTCTGTGTTGGGGAACATACCAGGTACAATCTAAGATCAGAAGGTACTGCCAGCTGGAAAGCAAATGGACATACATTGCTGAAATCAGGGGAAAGGTCCAAGCACTTGTTTTACTTATTTGGAGCTTTTTTAGGGGCAGGCGATGAACGTTCCATGTGATCTGCCTTAGGTAAAACAGAAAAGGAGAAGAAATTTCTTAGATCAAGTGACAGAACGCTAAGACATTGATGCTACCGAGTCCACGGGATTGGGCATGTGTCATGTGTACGTGGGTATCTGCTTTTCTATTTGCATTTCCTTGATGCAGAACCTTGGCAAGGACCTGTGCATAAATGTTTATTAATTGTCAGGGGACAGCAGGAAGCAGACAGGGGACAGAGAGAGATGAGCAGAGATGGAAGACAAGCCCACATGCACCAGAGAAAGTGCTGAAAGCTGCTGTGGACAACTGGGGCTCCGTTCGGGGTGCCCTCTGTGGATCATGAACAGTCAGGCTCTCCAGAGAGCTTCCTGAAATGCAGATGGAGATGGCTGGAACGTTGGCCACAAACCCTCTCTGCTGTTGGCCGAGCCTTAGTTCCCGAAAGTTCCCATGCTTCAGGGATCTGACGGCTGGCCTGCATGATGCGTTCATGAAACGCTGCATCAGGAGGGCCGGGCCGTTCTAGCTGTCCTTACAGCACGTGCGCTGTAGAGAAGTGGCAGGTGCCTCCTGGAGCCAAGCTCAGCTCCGTGCTGCGTTCCTCACCGTACTGCAGGGGGCTTCAGCGTCATCCCAGGCGTGGATGGAGCCCGCTAACAAATCTTCTCACCGCTGTCCGCAGTTCATTCACACGGCATCCGAGCTCGAATGCGGCAATTTCAGATTGTCATACCTAGATGGTGGACCTAGAGCCATCCCAAGTCCTATCTTCCGTTTCACTGTACTGTGGGTGACATCCCACAGAGCCTCAATGGTAAGGACCTCCATGGTGAATTTTCTCCAAAGGCGGATTAGCAAGCCTCGGCTCCAGGGGCACTGCGGTTGGGCAGCTTGTTTGTGCTTCTGTGGCTGTGTAGGCTCTGAACTTAACCTTTTAGTCACCCTCTTTGAAAAACACTTGCTATTCTGCATCTGTGCTGCCCTCCTACTGGGTTAGGTTTAAATGTCATTTTGTGCTGACATATTTGCTTTGTCTTGGAAAAGAGTGAGGTGAAAATTGCTGAGGTCTGCCTCTCATCCGACTCTCATTCGTTAGGAGGGTCACCTACCTGGCCCTTGGGCCTAATGTGATTCTTCCAGGCTGATTCAATTTTAATGTCAACTTTCTTCACAGCGACGGTCCCTGCGGGGTCCCAGATACCTCAGCTGAGTTTCATCTCAGGCACTCAGCGTATAACTCTTGTAATCAGCAAGGCCCTGAACTCTGACTCCCTGAGGTTGGTTCCTCTTGAGTCTCTGCTGAGGTCAATTGACTTAGGTGGGTGAGTTATTTGGGTCAACATTTCTTCCCTTGCAAGGAGGGAGGGACAGAGCACTGGTCAGAACTGAGAGAAGTATATGTTGCCGTTGGCTTGGTCTATCTTGGCAATCACTTCAAATCCGCACTGCAATTGGTCTCTGTTGATGAAACATGCTGATATTCTTAAGGCCTGGAAGGTCAAAACAGTCGCTTTCTGCCTCTTTCCCCTGTGGGCCTGATTGAGTTTGGGAAATAGGTTTTCCAGATGGATTGCTGGCCAAGAGCTTTGCCCTGTGGTGGTAGGAGGGTGCTGACGCTGGGTTTAGCTGCCCCTGGGAGCCAATAACCACTCAGGCTTCCCTCTTCTGAGGTGGGGGCTGGGGCAGCAGGGCTCCAGCCTGAGGCATTAGGGCATGTCTGTGACCATATGGAGCCAGGTTCCTCTCATTCCGCAGCCGTCACGATGGCGGCCACTTCCTCAGAAACCCCTGAATTAATCTCTTGGTACCTATGCCTTTTTAAACTTGGTTCTGCACTTTTATTAACTTTTACTTCAAACACAATAGTCAAAGGCTCTGAAAACCCAGAGAGACTTGAGTGAACGCCTCCTCTGTCTTGGAGGGGCTGTAATTTATGTCCTGTGAGGACTGGCTTGCTGGAAGTGTGTATCCACGTCTATTTCTGCCTTGGCTCTGGGGTGGATCTAATTCTTTATCACCATTTAGCTTATGAAACACCTATTGGTGCAGCTTGCACCGACCTTTGCGTTCCTGCTGACAGTCGAGAGATAGACAGGCATAAATTAGGAAACAGACGTTTTCTTTTTGAAAACCAGTGGCTTTTTAACCCTTCTGAGAATTAAGTAAGCAACTAGGATGCTTTTTTAAAGGTTTTATAATATTTACTAATTTACGGGTTGTGTGTGTGTGTGTGTGTGTGTGTGTGTGTGTGTGCACTTACCCTTGCCATGGTGTATGATGGCAGCGAGAACAGCCTCTGAGAGCCAGTTCTCTCTCCACCCTGCGGGTCCCCAGGAGAAGAATCAGGCCACCAAGTTTGGTGGCTAGTGCCTTGACACTGAATGGTCCTGCCAGGCCAAAAGATTTTAATCTTTCAATCTGCAATGTTTTCTCAAGTCCCAGTGTTGTATTTATCCAAGTTTCCAGTTGAGTTTTTAACACAATTTAGTGTTGGTAAGTCTTTCTTCTTCTGTAGGAGCAACTAGGATTGCTAAGGGATAATCACTGTCTTGTAGCTTACTATACACTGGGAAAAAGAATTATGTCACAAGGAAGCAATGTTTACAGCCACTGGTACCATCCGTTTATCCATAGTGGTAACCTTTGTGCCTAGGCCTCTCTGTACCTCACTTTCCTAAAATGAAGAAGTAATAATATACCTACAGGGGGCGGGGCAGGGTGGGGCGGGGCCTGGCACAGGCTCATCAGAGTTCTTGCCTTGAGCACTGTCCAGCTTATTTTTGAAACAGATCTCTCACTGACCAGGAGCACACCTGCTAGGCAAAGCGGAACCTGCCCTGTAAACCCCTGAGAGCTGTCTGTGTCTGTCTCCCCAGTGCTGGAGCCACAGCGCTGTACCACCACACCAGCTTTTTCTATGTTTTAAGCTGGGTAAAATTCAGGGCTTCACACTTGCAGCACAAGTCCTGACTGAACCATCTCCTCAACCATCAAATTAGCTTTCATATTACTGTAATTGCTTGTTACTTGGGGCTACAGGCATACAGTGGCAAGTGAGACACAATCAGAAATTTAAAAACGTATTTCAAGCCTCCACTGTAGGAAGACCTACGCTTAAAAACGCAGTTGTCAGCCCAGGAGTCACTGTTCCTCCTAGCAACCTAGTGGGATAGATAGAGGGTGAACACAGTGATGATGCTAAGAGGAAGAATAAAGTGGAGTCATGGGACAGAGTGAAAGGCGTGTGTGATCTGGGTTTCTTCTGTGTGGTGTCTGCTGTGGTCCCCACAGCTCCCTATTTGAGGAGATTGAGCCCGAGGAGGTGGTCTCGTAGCTGGCAGAGAATCGTCACATTTTCTCCACAGTTAGGAGAGAGAGAGCGGGAGGGGCAGATACTTGGCTGCTTGCTCTCAGTGCACTGTATCCTTTTTAGTCAGTCTGGTACTCAGCCTATGCTGGGGACCACCCACATTTAAGTTGGCTCCTCCCACCTCAACTAACCTAATCTATATACTTCCTCAAATACATGCCTAGGTTTTTCTTTTCATGGTAATTCTAAATCATATCAAGTTGACAAGATTGATCATCACAGTTGCCCTGATGAGAAGTGGAACTCTGGAAAGATGAGGAAGAAGAGCCCAAATTTGGATAACTCACCAGAGGAACCTAACTATAACAAGGAGGAGTACTAAAATGATGTAATATTGAGGTAAAAAATTTATGAAAATCAATACAAGCTGATAGAGTATTGAAGAAAAGAAACCTATGATGCCAAAGAGACCACAGAGCTGCACATCCAGGAAGGGCCTGAGGGAGCTGGTATGGTGTGTAGCCAAAAGCTCATGTTCTTCCACTGTGCACCTCTAGCAGATTACGTGAGTCAGAAACCTAGGCAACACTTCTGAGATCAAGAACTCTCTGGGTGTAGTACTAAAGACACTATGGATTCTGCGGCCATGATCTGCTAACATAAAGATGAAGATGAATCCCAAGTATCTAGGAAATAGGTTCACACACACACACACACACACACACACACACACACACACATACACACGCACAATCTTTACAAAAAAAAAAACTGGGGATTTTAGGACTCAGAGAAAAAGAGAATATCCTAAGATGTGGGAGAAAAGCTGTGTTCAACCTAGACAGTCTTCAGTGTGTACTCCATGTGTTTCTTGATTTGTTAACCCAGCACCACTAAGCAGAGGCACCAGGCTAGGTCACTAGAGCAGTGAGCTCAGAGTCTGAAAAATCCACTTGGGGCAGAGTCCTGGATCCATCAGCAAGCCTAAGGATTGAACAGTTTTTGGTGCCTCAGTTTCCCTCCAGAAAGATCATGGCCCAGAAAGACCATGATCCTCCAGGTCAGTGATTCTCAATCTTCCTAATGCTGTAACCCTTCAATACTGTTCCTCATGTTGTGGTGACCCCCAACCATAAAATTATTTTATTGCCACTTTATAACTGTAATTTCTGTTATGAGTCCTAATGTAAATGTCTGATATGCAGGATATTGGGTATGTGGTCCCTAAAGCGAGTGTAACCCACAGGTTGAGAACCATGCATGCCTCTAGGGCCAACTGGAAAAGATCTGAAAGACCTGTTTGCCATTCATCTGTAATTTGTGTCCAAAGAACTGTTTAGGGCTGGCAAAGGAGCATACTGGTGATGCGGGATGTGAGCCAGAGATGAGCAAATGAAGGCCACGATGCCAGCATGTCCTGCACATCTCAGACAACCCCGAGTGTCCTTCTCAGCACCCTGTATTTGATGGATGAGGTACAGAGCTTTACTTCCTCCATTAAATGCCAAGTGCTTACACCTGAGGCTGCTCCTTATTAAGCCACGCACTTCTGTCCCCTAAGCCACGATGACCAGGCCAGCCATGTGTGTTCTCTAGCTTAACCGCATCAGTTTAACGACACCTGGTTGTGTTAATACTTCGTGCTTTCATTTATGCACGCCTGTGTGAAGTAGCAAATGTAGCAATAGCAAATTGCTTAGGGAGCTAGTATGACAGACAGTGTGTACAAAGCACACATTAAGACAGGGAGAAGACGGACGGTGGAGAAAAGCTGTTTTCTATGTGTCTTCGAGGCTCATTATGCCTGAAAGAAGCCCCGGCTGGACCTTCTGGATGTCACATTATGGGTGGTTTTGAAGAAAAGACAGCTCAGAAGTCAGACCAACAGAACCTGACACAAAAAAAAGGGCCTTGGCACAACATCAAAAGCATGGCAATGGAGTGAGCATCCATGTGTTTTAGGTTAACACTAAATCTCTAAGGTATGTATGTATTGCATTTTATGATTCACTGCTTTAATTAACTTTTCCAGTGGACTCGCCAACTGCCAGCCCAGCCTTACCGGATAATAGTAAAACTCCCAGGGCTACCCCCATCATTACAAGGGAGCACCCATTGTGAATCCACTGTAAACGTTTTAAATGCATGAAGAGAATGAAAATCTCTAATCCAGAAACAGGCACAAGCCATAACTTAATAGTCCTCTTCTTTCAGTCACTTAGTTCATAAATGTACTTTAAAAATAAGGTTGAGTTGCTGGTGAGATGGCTGGTGATGGCACCTGCTGCCAAGCTTCACCCCTGGGGTCCCTGAGGCCAAAGGGGGACTGATCCCATGGGTCGCTCTCCAACCACCACACATGTGCTGTGGCAGACAGACACACGGGGACAAATAACTGTACTTAAAGAAAAATAAAAACAAGATTCTGGTGACTCTGGCCAAGCACGGTAACTCATTTCTGCAATCTTAGTATTCAGGAGATGGAGTTGGAGGGTCAGGAGTTGGTGGCCAGACTGAACTGCATGAGATTGTCTCAAAAAATAAAACACAACAGTGGTTCTGTTCTTGTCCTCTGATTTTTTTTGTTCTTGTTAGATGATGCACATTTTTCGTGTTTCATAACACTCTTTTCATGGCCTTATTTTAAATTTTGGAGAACATCATGGCTTGTTATCTCCAGTGAGTACTGAAAGTGTTTGAAACAAAAGTCCCAAGACAGTTTGAAACCAGGAAACATCCAGGGTCAACATGCAGTAAACTCTACCTAGACTTCATTCTTCACAAATATATGGAGAAAAGGATAGTGGCCATGCAAATGTATTTTAGAAGCTTTTACATGAAATTAGTTTACATACTGAGAAGTTACAAATATTGTACCTAGCTTTCTCTTCCCCCCCTTCTCATCTCCTCCCCTTCTCATTTCCTCCCCTTCTTATCTCCTCC
>NW_026593836.1:0-14275 GCF_907164565.1 Psammomys obesus
TCTCATCTCCTCCCCTTCTCATTTCCTCCCCTTCTTATCTCCTCCCCTTCTCATCTCCTCCCCACTTCTCATCTCCTCCCCACTTCTCATCTCCTCCCCCTACTTCTCATCTTCTCTTCCCCCTTCTCATCTCCTCCCCTTCTCATCTCCTCCTTCCCCCCCACTTCTCATCTCCTCCCCACTTCTCATCTCCTCCCCCTTCTCATCTCCTCCCCTTACTTTTCTTCTCCTTCCCCTTCTCATTTCCTCCCCCTTCTCATTTCCTCCCCACTTCTTATCTCCTCCCCACTTTTCCATATCCTCCCCCTACTTCTTATCTCCTCCCCTTCTCATCTCCTCCCCCACCCCAACCCTCCTAATATTAATATACATGTTGCCATAGTTTGTTTGCCAAAGCTGAGAAATCAATGCTGGCGTATCGCTGCTTATGGTACTCCAGATTTTATTTGAATTTTAACGAATATTATACTGATGTCTTTTTCAGGGTTTCTTCATCCAATTTATCACCCATATTGCATTCAGCACACTGGTTTAAAGTCAGTGGGGTTTTACTGGTTATCAACAGTTAAAGGATTTGCGATAGCACGGAGAGCTTCTAGACCACAGGTGTTCTCTGTCAGAGTGGTTGTTTCCTGATTGTCATTGTATCAGTTGTTGTTGTGACAGAATGCCCAAATATCGTAGATTAAAACTTATTTTGGCTAACAGTTTAAGATGATTAGTGCGTGCATGTGAGTGTGTGTGTGGGGGGGGAGGGGAAGTTCATGTATTTGCATGTGGAGGCCACAGGACATTTTGTCCTTCCCTAAGTGCTTGATTTTGAGACTGGAGACAGGGATTCTCGTTGGCTTGAGCTCTGAGTAGCTCAGACTGTCTGGCCCCAAGCTCTGGTGATCCACCCACCTCTGCCTCTGCAGCAAACAAGTGCCTGTCACTATGGCTGCCTTCTATGAGGGCTCTGAGATGTCTGACTCAGGTTCCTGGGCTTAAGGCAGCCACTCACTGCCTGAGCTACAGTCAGGTTGAGAGGGTCTGATGACAGTAATTCTTCATGTGTCAGTGGATCAGGAAGTGGAAAGCAGGCCACAGCCAAGGCTGAGCAGAACTAAAGGCCACTGTAGGGACTCCTTTCTGCCACCTAGAACCCAACTCCTAAAGGTCCCGCGACCTCTCCAAACACCACCGCCTACTGAGGATTCAGGGCTCTTCAGTTCAAACATTAAAGATCACTATATATTTGAACTAATTTTGCAAAAGCTTTAAAAAGTTAGTAATTTCATGATTTTTTTCAGTTTTCATGCTTCTTTTTGATGTTTTTTGTTTATCTTGTTTATTTATTCACTTTGCACCCCTACTGCAAGCCCCTCCCTCTTTTCTTCCTGGTCTGACCTTCTCATTCTCTTCCCCCTTCTCCTCCCCTTCTCCTTAGAGAAGGGATCCCCACCCCAACATACCAACCCACCCTAGCACATCAAGTCCCATCAGGCCCAAGCTCACCCTCTTCCACTGAGGCCCAACAAGGCAGCCCAGCTGAGGAAATGTGATCCAAAACCAGGCAGCAGTGTCCATGTGAGAGTCTGCCCACGCTCTTATTGCTAGGGGTCCCTCAGGAAGATCAAGCTGCCCATCAGCTACATATGTGTAGGGGACCTATGTCCAGTCCATACCTGCTCTTTGATTGGTGGCTCAGTCTCTGTGAGCCCCTGCGGTCCTCATTAGTGACTCCGTTGATCTTGTGGAGCCCCTGTCCCCCACAGCTTCCCCTATCCTCCCCCCCACTCTTCCACAGAACTTCCCAAACTCCACCTAATGTTTGGCTGTGGGTCTCTGCATCTGTTTTGATCCACTGCTGGGTGAAGCCTCTGAGAGAAGAGTTGTGCCAGGCTCCTGTCTGCAAGCATAGCATAGTATAATTAATAGTGTCAGGATTGGCTCTCTCCCACGGGGTGGGTCTTAAGGTGAGACAGTCATTCTTTGGCCCGTCCCTCAATTGCTGCTCCGTCTTTATCTCTGCCCATCTTGTACGTAGGGTAAATCTTGGATTGAAGATTTTATGGGCAATCCTGCCTGGCTATAGAAGGTGGCCACTTCAGGCTCCATATCCCCGGCTGCTGGGAGTCTCAGCTAGGGTCACTATCATATTTTCCCAGAAGCCTCCCCTGTTGCAGGTCTCCAGCTTGTCGTAGAGATGCCCCCCTCATTGGTTCCCCTTCTCTCCTGAAGGTCTCTCATCTCTCACCCCTGATCTCTTTCTTCACCTGATCCTCACCTTCATTCCCCTTCCCACTCCCTTTCCCACACAGTAGAGAATTCTTCCTCTTCACCCACTTCCAATGTCTATTTTATATCTCCTTCTGAGAGAGATTCAAGCTTCTTTCCTTGGACCCTCCTTGTTACTTAGCTTCTTTGCATCTGTGGATTGAAGCATGGTTATCCTGTATGATATGGCTAATATCCATTTATAAGTGTGTACATACTGTGTTCTTCTTTCTGGATCTGAGTTACATCACTTGGGATGGTATTTTCTGTTCCCTCCATTTGCCTGAAATTTTAATGATTTCCTTGTTTTTAATAGCTGAGTAGTATTCCATTTTGTAAATGTACCAGTTTCTTTATCTATTCTTCAGTTGAGGGACATCTGAATTGTTTCCAGTTTCTGGCTATTACAAATAAAGCTGCTATGAACATAGTTGAGCAAATGCCCTTGTTGTATGGTGGAGCATCGTTGAGGGTATGCCCAGGAGTGGTATATCTGAGTCTTGAGGTAGAACTATTCCCAATTTTTTGAGTTGAGTTCTAGAGTGATTGTACAAGTTTCACTTCCACTAACAATGGAGGTGTGTTCTCCTTGCTCCACATCCTCACCAGCATGTGCTGTCACTTGAGTTTTTGATATAGCTTTTCTGACAGGTGTAAGATAGAATCTCAGAGTTGTTTTGACTTTCATTTCCCTGACTACTAAAGACATTAAGCATTTCTTTAAGTGCTTGTCAGCCATTAGAAATTTCTCTGCTGAGAATTCTCTGTTTAGCTCTGTACCCATTTTAAAATTGGGTTATTTGGTTTGTTGTTTTTCAATTTCTTGAGTTCTTTACGTATTTTGAATATTAGCTCTCTGTTGCATGTAGGGTTGGTGACAATCTGTCGCAAACTGTAGGCTTCCATTTTGTCTTATTGACAAAATGTCCCATTGATAGTGTCCTTTGCCTTACAAAAGATTTTCGGTTTCATGAGGTCCCATTTGTTGATTGTTGATTTTAGAGCCTGAGCTCTAAGGTATTCTGTTCAGGAAGTTGTCTCCTGTGCCAATAAGTTCAAAGTAATTCCCAATTTTTCTTCTATGAGATTTAGTGTGTCTGGTTCTATGTTGGGGTCTTTGATTCACTTGGACTTAAGTTTTGTGCAGGGTGATAAATACGGACCTATTTGCATACCTCTACAAGCAGACATCACTACAGTTAGACCAGCACTATTTGTTGAAGATGCTTCTTTTTTCTGATTTTGGTTTCTTTGTCAAAAATCAAGTGTCCATTGTTGTATGGGTTTATTTCTGTATCTTTGATTTGATTACATTGATCAACCTATCTGTTTTTATGCCAGTACCATGCAGTTTTTTTTATTACTATTGGTTTGTAGTACAACTTGAAATCAGGATGCTGATTCCTACAGAAGACCTTTATTGTACAGAATTGTTTTAGCTACCCTAGGTTTTTTATTTTTCCACATTAAGTTGAGGATTTATCTTTCAAAGTCTGTATGGAGTTGTGTTGGAATTTTGATAGGAATTGCACTGAATCTGTAGAGTGCTTTGGGTAAGATGGCCATTTTTAGTATGTTAATACTACTGATCCATCATTACGGGAAATCTTCCTACCTTCTGATATCTTCCTCAGTTATTTTATTTATTTATTTATTTATCTATTTATTTATTTATTTATTTATTTTTGTCAGAGATCTGAAGTTTTTGTCATATTTCTTTCACTTGCTTGGTTAGAGTTACACCAAGATATTTTACATTGTTTTTGCCTATTGTGAGGGGTGTTGTTTCCCTAATTTTTTTCTTAGCCCATTTATCATTTGTATAAAGGAGAACTACCCTTTTTGTGGGTCGGGGGAGAGTTAATTTTTAGTAGAGAGTTGTTCAGTTTCTATGAGTTTGTAGGCTTTCTGTTGTTTCTGTTGTTGAAGTCTAGCTTTAGTCCATGGTGGTCAGATAAGACACAAGTAGTTATTTCAATCTCCTTGTGTCTGTTGAGGCTTGTTTTGTGGCTGAGTATATACTCATATATACTGTTTTTATTTTTTGAGACGGTTCCATGAATTTCTGAGAAGAAGGTCTATTCTTTTGTGTGTGTGTGAAATGTTCTGTAGATATCTGTTAGGTGCATTTGATTCATAACATCGGTTAGTTTCATTATTTCCCCGTTTAGTTTTTGTCTTGATCCGTTGGTGAGAGTGGGGTGTTGAAGTCTCCCAGTATTACTGTGTGGGTTTCGTTGTGCAATCTAAACATTAGTAATGTTTCTTTTACAAATGTGGGTGTCCTTGCTTTTGGGCATAGATGTTCAGAATTAAAAAGTCATCTTGGTGGAGTTTTCCTTTGATTAGTATGAAGTGTCTTTCCCAATCTCTTTTAATTAATTTTGGTTGAAAGTATATTTTATTAAATATTAGAATTGCTGCTCCTGCTTGTTTCTTGAGTCCTTTTGCTTGGAAACCTTTTTCTAGCCCTTTACTCTGAGGTAATGTTTATCTTCTTGCTTAGGGGTATTTCTTATATGCAGCAGAATGATGGATTCTGTTTTTTTTCATCCACCCTGTTAGCCTGTGTCTTTATATTGGGGAACTGAGTCCATTGATGTTGACAGATATCAATGACCAATGATTGTTGAGTCCTGTAATTTTGATGTTGGTGGTGGTAGTGTGTGATTCCCTTCTCATGGTTTTTCTTGTGTGAAATTATTTCCTGTGGGTTTTTTTTGGGGGGTGTAGTTACCCTCCTTGTGTTGGAGATTTTCTTCTAGTATCCTCTGTAGTACTTGGTTAGTGGAAAGATGTTGTTTAAGTTAGGTTTTGGCATGGAATATCTTGTTATCTCCACCTATGGCAATTGAAAATTTTGCTGGATATAGTAGTCTCGGCTGGCATCTCTTAGGGTCTGTATGATATCAGCCTAGACCCTTCTTGCTTTTAAAGTCTGCTGAGAAGTCTGGAGTAATTCTCATTGGTCTTTCAGGTTTACAAAGCCATATAACCATTGAAATCCAGAGACCCAGAGAGAGATTGAGAGAATCTTTAAAATGAATTGTGGAGCTCTGGACCAAGGCTGATGACCCTAGAAGCCCTCCTCAGAAGGGCAGAGAGAGCCACTGGCCAGAGGCTAGAACTCAAGGAACAGCCTGAAGCTCTCCTCTGCTGGCAGTGTCCCAGAAGCAGGGGATATGGAGCCTGAAATGGCCACCTCCTGTAGCCAGGCAGGACTTCCAGTGGAGGGATAAGGACACTAACGCACCCACAAAACCTTAGATCTGAAATTTGTCCTGCCTACAAGATGTACAGCGAAAAAGAAGAAGCAAAGATTGAGGGAATGGCCATCCAAAGAGCTTTCTCTCCTGGGTGACTCTGGAGCCCACCCAGATGACAGTCAGTATCAATTATGCCATGTATCGGTCATAACAGTTGTCTCAAGAATTATTTTATCCCAGAAATTTAACATTTATGTATTCTATTTTTTTTAATTTTTTTTAATTTTTTGTTAATTACACTTTATTCATTTTGTATCCCCCCATAAGCTCCTCCCTCCTCACCTGCCGATCCCACCCTCCTTCCCCTTTCAGCATGCATGCCACTCCCCAAGTCCACTGATAGGGGAGGTTCTCCTCTTCTTTCTGATCTTAGTCTATCAGTTCTCATCAAAAGTGGATGCATTGTCCTCTTCTGTGGCCTGGTAAGGCTGCTCCCCCCTCAGGGGGAAGTGATCAACGAGCAGGCCAATCAGATTATGTCAGAGGCAGTCCCTCTTCCCATTACTATGTAACCCACTTGGACACTGAACTGCCATGGGCTACACCTGTGCAGGGGTACCAGGTCATCTCCACGAATAGTCCTTGGTTGGAGGATGAGTCTCTGGGAAGTTCCCTGTGTTCAAATTATCTTGTTCTGTTGCTCTCCTTGTGGAGTTCCCGTCCCCTCCAGCTCTTACTATTTCCCACTTCTTACATAGAATTCCATTCACTCTGCCCATCAGTTGGCCATCAGGCTCAGCATCTGCTTTGACAGTCTATACTGCAGAGGCTTTCAGAGGCCCTCTGTGGCAGGTTTCAAGGTTGTTTCCTGTTTTCTTCTGGCTTTCAGAGGCCCTCTGTAGCAGTTTCTGAGGTTGTTTCCTATTTTCTTTTTCTTCTGATGTCCATCCTCTTTGCCTTTCAGGATGGGGATTGAACATTTTAGTTAGGGTCCTCTCTTTTGCTTAGTTTGTTTAGATGTACAGATTTTAGTGGGTTTATTCTATATTGTATGTTTATATGAGTGAGTATATACCATGTGTGTCTTTTTGCTTCTGGGACAACTCACTCAGGATGATCCTTTCCAGGTCCCACCATTTACCTGCAAATTTCATGATTTCCTTATTTTTCATTGCTGAGTAATACTCCATTGTATAGATGTACCACAGTTTCTGCATCCATTCTTCAGTTGAGGGGCATCTGGGTTGTTTCCAGCTTCTGGCTATTACAAAGCTGCTACAAACATGGTTGAACAAATGTCCTTGTTGTGTACTTGCGCCTCTTTTGGGTATATGCCTAGGAGTGGTATGGCTGGATCTTGAGGAAGCGCTATTCCTAGTTGTCTGAGAAAGTGCCAGATTGATTTCCAGAGTGGTTGTACCAGTTTACATTCCCACCAGCAGTGGAGAAGGGTTCCCCTTTCTCCACAACCTCTCCAGCATGTGTTGTCCCTTGAGTTTTTCATCTTGGCCATTCTGATGGGTGTAAGGTGAAATCTCAGGGTTGTTTTGATTTGCATTTCCCTAATGGCTAATGAGGTTGAGCATTTCTTTAAGTGCTTCTCTGCCATTCGATATTCCTCTACAGAGAATTCTCTCTTTAGCTCTGTTCCCCATTTTTTAAGTGGATCACTTGGTTTATTGCTTTTCAGCTTGTTTAGTTCTTTATATATATTGGATATGAGTCCTCTGTCAGATAAAGGGTTGGTGAAGATTCTTTCCCAATCTGTAGGCAGTCGCTTTGTTTTGATGATGGTGTTCTTTGCTTTACAGAAGCTTTTCAATTTCATGAGGTCCCATTTATTGATTGTTGCTCTTAGAGCCTGTGTTGTTGGTGTTCTGTTCAGGAAGTTTTCTCCTGTACCAATGAGTTCTAGGGTATTCCCCACTTTTTTTTCTAGCTGATTTAATATGTCTGGTTTTATGTTGAGGTCTTTGATCCACTTGGACTTCAGTTTTGTGCAGGGTGATAAGTATGGATCTATTTTCATTTTTCTGTAGACATCCAGTTGGACCAGCACCATTTGTTGAAGATGCTATCTTTTTTCCATTGTATGGTTTTGGCATCTTTGTCAAAAATCAGGTGTCTGTAAGTGTGTGGGTTTATTTCTGGGTCTTCGGTTCAGTTCCATTGATCCACCATTCTGTTTCTATGCCCGTACCATGCAGTTTTTATAACTGTTGCTCTATACTACAGCTTGAGATCAGGGATGGAGATACCTCCAGAAGATCTTTTATTGTAGAGAATTGTTTTAGCAATTCTCGGTTTCTTGTTATTCCATATGAAGTTGAGAATTTTTCTTTCCAGGTCTGTAAAGAATTGTGTTGGCAATTTGATGGGAATTGCATTAAATCTGTAGATTGCTTTTGGTAAGATGGCCATTTTTACTATATTAATCCTGCCAAGCCATGAGCATGGGAGATCTTTCCATCTTCTCATATCTTCCTCTAATTCTTTCTTCAGAGACTTGAAATTTTTTTCATACAAGTCTTTGACTTGCTTGGTTAGGGTTACACCAAGGTACTTTGTCATTTGTGGCTATTGTGAATGGTGTTGTTTCTCTAATTTCTTTCTCAGCCCTTTTGTCTTTTGTATACAGGAGTGCTACTGATTTTTTTTTTTTGAGTTAATTTTGTATCCGGCCACTTTGCTGAAGGTGTTTATCAGCTGTAGGAGTTCCCTGGTAGAGTTTTTGGGGTACTCATATATACTATCATATCATCTGCAAATAGTGATAATTTGACTTCTTCCTTTCCCATCTGTATCCCCTTGATCTCCTTCAACTGTCTTATTGCTCTAGCAAGGACTTCCAGCACTATGTTGAAGAGATATGGAGAGAGTGGGCAGCCTTGTCTTGTCCCTGATTTCAGTGGGATTGCTTTAAGTTTCTCTCCGTTCAGTTTGATGTTGGCTATAGGCTTGCTGTATATTGCCTTTACTATGTTTAGATATGTGCCTTGTATCCCTGATCTCTCCAGTACTTTAAACATGAATGGATGTTGGATTTTGTCAAATGCTTTTTCAGCATCTAGGGAGATTTTCTTTCAGTTTGTTAATATGGTGGGTCACATTGATGGATTTCCGTATATTGAACCACCCCTGCATACCTGGGATGAAGCCTACTTGGTCATAGTGGATAATATCTTTGATGTGTTCTTGGATTCGGTTTGCAAGTATTTTGTTAAGTATTTTTGCATCAATGTTCATAAGGGAAATTGGCCTGAAATTCTCTTTCTTTGTTGAGTCTTTGTGAGGTTTAGGTACCAAGGTGAGTGTGGCTTCATAGAATGAGTTTGGTAATGTTCCTTCTGTTTCTATTTTGTGGAATAGTTTGAAGAGAATTGGAGTTAGCTCTTCTTTGAAGGTCTGGTAGAATTCTGCGCTGAAGTCATCTGGTCCTGGGCTTTTTTTGGATGGGAGACTTTTGATGACTGCTTCTATTTCTTTGGGGGATATAGGACTATTTAATTGATTTACCTGGTCCTGATTCAGCTTTGGTAAGTCAAATCGATCAAGAAAATTGTCCATTTCATTTAGGTTTTCAAATTTTGTTGAGTATAGACTTTTGAAGTAAGTCCTAATGATTGTTTGGATTTCCTCAGTGTCTGTAGTTATGTCCCCCTTTTCATTTCTGATTTTGTTGATTTGGGTGGTGTCTCTCTGCCTTTTAGTTAGCTTAGCTAAGGGTTTGTCGATCTTGTTGATTTTCTCAAAGAACCAGCTCTTGGTTTCATTGATTCTTTGAATTGTTTTATTTGTTTCTAATTGATTGATTTCAGCCCTGAGTTTGATTATTTCCAGCTGTCTACTCCTTTTTGGTGTGTCTGCTTCTTCTTTTTCTAGGGTTTTTAAGTGAGCCATTAAGTTGCTTGAATGAGCTGTCTCGAATTTCTTCTTGAAGGCACTTAGTGCTATGAACTTTCCTCTTAGCACTGCTTTCATTGTGTCCCACAAGTTTGGATATGTGGTATCTTCATTTTCATTGAGTTCTAGAAAGGCTTTAATTTCTTTCTTTATTTCTTCCCTGACCCAGCTGTCATTTAGTAACAAGTTGTTCAGTTTCCATGTGTGTGTAGGCTTTTTGCTATTTCTGTTGTTGTTGAAGTCCAGCTTTATTCCATGGTGATCAGATAGGATACAAGGGATTATTTCAGTCTTCTTGTATCTGTTGAGGCTTGCTTTGTGACCAACTATATGGTCTATTTTGGAGAAGGTTCCATGAGGTGCTGAGAAGAAGGTAAATTCTTTTGTGTTTTGCTGTAAAGTTCTGTAAATGTCTGTGAAGTCCATTTGATTCATGACCTCTGTCAGAGATATTGTTTCTTTGTTTAATTTCTGTATTGTTGACCTGTCCTTTGTTGAGAGTGGGGTGTTGAAGTCTCCCACTATTAATGTGTGGGGATCTATATGTGGTTTAAATTTTATCAATGTTTCTTTTACAAATGTGGGTGCTCTTGTATTTGGGGCATAGATGTTCAGGATTGTGATGTCTTCCTGGTGGAATTTTCCCTTGATGAGTATGAAGTGTCCTTCCTCATCTCTTTTTATTAATTTTGGTTGAAAGTCTATTTTATTAGATATTAGAATGGCTACTCCTGCTTGTTTCTTGGGTCCATTTGCTTGGAAAATCGTCTTCCAACCTTTTACCCTCAGGTAATGTCTATCTTTGTGTCTTAGGTGTGTTTCTTGTATGCAACAGATTACTGGGTTTTGTTTACGTATCCATTCTGTTAATCTGTGTCTTTTTACTGGAGAGTTGAGTCCATTGATGTTGAGAGAGATTAATGACCAGTGGCTGTTAGATCCTTTGATTTTGATGTTGGCTGTGTTCATAAGGTTGTGTGCTTGGTTGCTTTTTGTTTTACTGTAGTAAGGTTAATTATTTCCTGTGTTTTCTTGACAGAAGCTAATTTTCTTGGGTTGTATTTTCCCTTCCAGTGTCTTCTGTAATGCTGGATTTGTGTGTAGGTATTGTTCAAATTTGTTTTTGTCATTGAATATCTTGTTTTCTCCGTCTATGTGGACTGAGAGTTGCAGGGTATAGTAGCCTGGGTTGACATCTTGTTCTCTTAGGGTCTGCATGATATCTGTCCAGGCCCTTCTGGCTTTCATAGTTTCTGTTGAAAAGTCAGGTGTGATTCTAATGGGTTTGCCATTATATGTGACTTGGCCTTTTTCCCTTGCAGCTTTTAGTATTTTTTCTTTGTTCTATATACTTACTGTTTTGATTATTATGTGGCGGGAGGATTTTCTTTTCTGGTCAAATTTGTTGGGTGTTCTGTAGGCCTCATGTATCCTTATTGACTTCTCCTTTAACTTGGGGAAATTTTCTTCAATGATTTTGTTGAAAATATTTTCTGGGCCTTGGAGAAGGGAGTCTTCTTTTTCTTCTATTCCTATTATTCTTAGATTTTGTCTTTTCATATTGTCTTGGATTTCTTGGACGGTCTGTGTCAGGAATTTTTTGGATTTAACATTTTCTTTGACAGATACATCGATTTCTTCCATTGTATCTTCTACACCTGAGAGTCTTTCTTCCATTTCTTGTATTCTGTTGGTTATGCTTACCTCTGTAGTTCCTGTTTTCTTCCCTAAATTCTTCCTCTCCATTATTTCCTCCATTTGTGTTTTCTTTAATTTTTCTAGTTCTATCTTCAGGTCTTGAGTTGTTTTGTTTACTTCCTTCACCTGTCTGCTTGTATTTTCCTCTTTTTCTTTTAGTTCCTTCAACTCTGTCTCTTTTATTTCTTTCAGTGATTTAATTATTTCTTCTCTGAAGGCCACAAGCTGTTTGGCTGCGTCTTCCCGTATTTTTTCATGGATGGCCCTAATCTGCTTGTCTTTATCTTCCTCCATTTCTTTACGGATAGCCATGATCTGTTTGGTTTTATCTTCCTCTAATTCTTTACGTATTTTATTTGTTTCCTCTATTATCCTCTTCATCAACATAGATGTAAGGTCATCTTCTTGATTTTCTATTATGCTGCATTGTTCAGGGCTGTTCGCCCCTGGATGGCTGGGTTCTGGAGATGCCATATTGCTCTGTCTTTTGTTGATTGAGCCTTTACGCTGACCTCTACCCATTGGGCTGATTTAGGTGTTGGCTGTTAGTTTCTGTGCTTCCTGGAGTCCTGAGGTAGGGAGTATCCCCTTGGCCGGAAGATGATTTTTCCTGAAGGAGTCCTTCTCTGCTTTTTGGTTATGGTCACTGTATAGCCAGTGTTTCTCAGGAGTTGCCACTGCTCACCTCAGGTTTATAGCCCTGAGTAGTAGCTGTGGTCTATGTTAGGCAGGGGGGGATCTCCTCTTACCCATAGAATTTCTCAAGACAGCTTCCCCACTGCTGGGTTTCTTGTTATAAATTTAGTGTGCTGCTGCTCACTAAATTTCCATGTACAGTCCTCTTGAAGAAACTGCTGATTCCCTCCCTAGCTGTGGGGTTTTCTCCCAACAGGGAACCTCAGTCTGTTATCCTGGGGCACACAGTTCTGTCTGGGAAAGTGGGAGGTGCACTCAGCAAGTCTCTGGGCCAGAGGCTGATTGCTCCACTCTGGACCTGGAGAATGTGCACCTAGGTTGAGTTGGCGCCTGGGCGCACTGCTCTAGTCTGGAGGCTGGGTGCCTCACTCTGGACCAGAAGCTGTGTGTCTCTGTCTGGGATGGTGGCTGCAGGCACTGCTCTGGTCCAGACGCTGTGGGTGCAGCCCTCTTGAAGGACCAGGGATTCCCACAGTTTTGACAGTCTAGCTAGGAATAACTGGTTGATCCTTGGCACAGTATCTGAGGGCTGCCGTAATGGCTCTCTGGCTTTTGTAGGTCTGAGGATGCAGCTGTGTGTCCCAGTGCCCTAGGGGAACTCAATAATGGCGGCAGAGCACAGCGTTCCTGCCTGCACTAGAGTCTGCATGAGTCCAGGAAGTGTTTTGGTGCTGGGTGTCCTAAGCGTTAGAGCTGCTGACCCCCTCCGCTGGGGGTTTCCTCCTGCCAGAGACACGCAGTCTGGTGCCCTGGTGCCCTGGTGCCCTGGTGCCCACAGTTCTATCTGAGGCGGCGAATCACGCGCGCAGACAGGGGTCTGTGCTGGCGCCTGTGTCCCAGCTCTGGGTCCGGACTGGCTCTTGGGGCACCCGCGGAACCCGAGTCTTTTCCAGGGGATGTCTGGGTAACCTGAGGTCGGTCCCAATTGTTTCCTGCTCCGTGGGGTTATCTCTCGACTGGGAAATCCAGTCTATGGTGTTGTGGGCCCACAGTTCAGTCTGGGACCGTGACCAGATCGCGCTGGCGGGTAGCTCTGGGCTGGTGACCAAGCGCCTGGTGGAACCGGGATCTCTTCCGTGGTTTAGCCAGGTGAGTTAAAGCTGATTGAATCCCCCACCGTGGGGTATCCTCTCACCTGGGAAACACAATCACTTGTGTTTTATGGCTGCGAGTTCTGATTGCTGGTCACTGTGCCAATCCTGCTGTGCTGCTCCTCAGAATGAGAGTCCTCCCGGCGCCGCCATCTTGCCCCTGATCCGTATTCTATTTTTTGACTATACTAGTTCATTATGATATTGTCTGACATTTCAGTTGCAATTGTTTTGATTATTTCTCAATGTCCTTTTCTTATATTCTTATATTAGTTAAGTATTTATTTGAGATTTTGAGATTTTGAAGAAAACATCTGGCTCTTTAAATCAGATTGTTCCGGAACTCACAGTAGCCCCCCTGCCTCAGCCTCCCTAGTGCTGAGATTATGGTTCTGATCCACCAGGATAGGCTTCTCACTGCTAGTTTATCTTCACTTTGCTTTTTAAGGACTCTGCTTTTATAAGGCTCCTCCAGCATGAATCGCAGGGTGATTTGAAACAGCTGATGATTGACTTCAACTTGCTGTCTTCAGGACAGGACTCCTCACTGGTTCTGCTGGTTCTTCTAGCTCATCCCTCTCCTCCTCTGTTCTAAAGAGAGTCCAATCCACCCCCCCCCCATGGTAGGGTGTTCATGATTCTTCCTTTAGAAATGTCCCGGGATATTTAGGTCCCATTTTTGTTCTTGGAGTCTTAAGGCAGTATCCTACCTGGCTGCTGACTACTCTTGGTCCATTTTTACAGTTAGTGCAGGTTACCTGAGAGTGTGTGATTTAAAAGAACAGAGTTAATCATATTATAACAAAGTAAACTTATGCCTTACAGTTCAGGAGGCTTAAAGAGACAAGGGTCAAGGGCATGTCAAAAAAACTCTGTTGACTTAGACTATGGAAGAATGCAGACCAATGAAAGAATGAAGGCCAGAACATACCCTCTACGGGAACCTACTTGCTCAGCCGCTGTCAGCTCTGGTGATCTAGTCACTTGCCGCATACCATAGCTCTCAGCATTGAGATGTTAGAGAGTAAGTTTCAAAGACAGAAACTTTGGGGCACATGCAAAGGAAGCATCTTGCCTTCCAGGACCTTCTCATGTTATCGGTGTAGAGGAAGGAGAAGACACAGGCTCCAGTGAGGGGCATTTTTTCATGTGCCTTTCTTCCAAGGTTCTGATCAGTGTCCTGTGTTCTAACTGTATTCCACATTGACATGCTGAGAATGGCAGGATTTGACCCCCAACACACACACTCTGATTTTACCATTGTAACTAGAACAGCTCAGAATGTCTCCAGAATGTTTTCATGACACCTACTCAAGTCCTCAGTCTTCTCTCTAACTGAATCTCAGTGTCTCATGAACTCAGTCATTCCTCATTGTGTGTGTGTGTGTGTGTGTATGTGTAGGCTAGATGTTGATGTCAGGT
>NW_026593837.1:0-17578 GCF_907164565.1 Psammomys obesus
TTCTGTTGCAGAAAATAAAAATAGCTAATAATGTTTTTTTTTTTTTTTATTAATAGCCTACAATTGCTACAGCGGTATTATCCAACGTGCTCAATAAAAGTCAGACACCTGTTGTATTTTATTTAAATAAGCCTTCTTTCCCTTGGGGCTGGCCAGATATTCCTCCTAAGCTACACTTTTGCCACCTAGGCCCCATCCCATGTGTCTGCTTTAACCATTCCTGCCTGAGCTACTTCCCATCTGTAATCCCAAATACTTGCACATCTTTGCCATCTGGGCCACTGCTCTCAACACCATTTTCAGGTTCTCCACCTATCTCAGAGCAACTCTGCTTCCCTCTGTTTCCTCCCTTATCTGTCCTCCCCTCCTTGTGACCCTTCTGTCCTCAGAGCCCAAGAATTTTGGCCATGCCTACCTACCTCACTTCATCTTGCCCAGGTATGTAGGCGTTTATTCAGCCAATCAGGGATAACTTGCAGGCATGGCTTACAAAGGCCATTTTGGGGTATGTGGGTGTGTCTGTTCATAAACTATAGCAAGCAGACCTCATGGGGCAAAACAATTAACAATCAAATACAAAGCACCAGACCATGCCATTACAGTCTTCTCTGCTTAGTTCTAACTTCAGTTCTTAGAGGCAGATGTGCACATCTGTACATACTGTACCAGAGCTTCATATGTGCCCAAAGACCTTCCAAATTTCTGTTCAAAGAAACCTTACTGTTTATCTATGGAAAATGTGTTTTGCCATGAAGTCACATTTAATTTTGGATGTTGTCTAAATGTTCCGAAACCTGTCTAACCTGGGGGTCGCCATGCCCACATTACCATTGAAACCAAAATTTCATGATTCACCCTCCTTTCTCAATCAAGGACTGCAGCCCTTTGGAACAAGCTCTGTCCTGATTCTTTTGAATCTTCAGGGCAGCTTGGATCTGTTCACTGACAGGTCTGTCGTGCTTGGCTCTGCTGTAGGCAATGTTGTCTCCACAAGCTTTTAGGCTTCTGCTTTCAGGCCAGCTCTGTCTGGTTGCTCCAAAGCTAACGTTCTAAGGTTCCAAACTGGCTGCATACCTTTTAGTTCTCATGGTCATGGGCTCTTCATGGTGACTTCAGGGGATGACAAAGGTGTCCTTGTTGCTAAGCAACAAGACCCATGGAGGAAGGCTGGAGTCAGATTGTCAGGACAGCTAAAGGATAAGCACACATGATGGAGTCTGTTTAGATGAATAACAACGCTACAGAACCGAGCACTAATTTGATCTCCTGGGTAAAGAGATGAATTGTATAATTTATAGCTGATAAATCTATCCATAAAATTAAAAGTATACTTAAAGTGTAATAGCAGATATTATAAACTACAACTCAATAGCAAGGATAAGATGAATGGGAAGGAAACAGAATTATGATAGGTCCTATCAAGTGGGCATCTTGATTATTATATGAATCATTTAATATAATGAAGAGTGTGACTCAGAATGAGGACTTAACAGTTGGGAGAATACACATGCCTAAGAACAGGGTGTCTGCGTGCAAACAGAAAAACATTTAATGTAACAAGACATGAGTAGAATCTATTTTAGGAAGAGATGCTCATTTCCTCTTAGTTCACAGCAGACCTTGGGGAATTAAAAAGTAATGCAAAAAGTAGAATGTCTAAATAACACAAATAACAACGGAAATTCAGTTAGTGTATCCAGACAGCCCTCTCGTTTCCAAGTTCCACACTCTTGTGCTCAGTTATTGATGGATTGGAAACACAAGAAAGTGTAGAAGCGTGTCTTCCTATAGCCTTTCACTACTACAGACCAGTATTCATTACACTGGAATGGATTCTGTATGCTTCCAGAGGACTCTCCCTGGGAACATCAACCCAGCTATAAACCCTTTCATCTACAAGAATGACGTGCCTTCAGGACATTGTGCAATAGTGGCACAGAGCTTGAGGGGGTAACCAGCTAATAGCTGATTTAAGATCCACTCAATGAGGCGTCTGCATGCAAACTGAAAAAAAAAAATCTACTGTAAGAGGGCATGGGTAGAATATATTTTAGGAAGAGATTCTACCATAGCCAATGTTGTTTGTGTGGCCAAGAACATGGAACTAGACAGGCCAGGGACATATAGGAAAACCAAATACTATTATTTTGCTAAAGGAATATAAGTAATAAAATGGCCTAATAATATTCTGCCAAATTCACAGATCCATGTCTTGCTCACCTATCATCAGAGAAGCAACAGATAGGTACAAATACAGAGAACCATAGGCAGAAAATATACAGAGAGTGAGAGACCTTGGAACACTCAGCCCTAAATGGGATGTCTTCATGAAATCCTTCCCTTCAGGGCTAGGGCAACTCTGCAGAAGAGGAGGTAGAACGAGTGTAAGAGCCAGTAGAAATGGAAGACACCAACGAAGGCTATTTTAGACACAACATATGGACTCGTGGAGGCTGTGGCAGTATGCATGTATGTATGTATCTGTACCAGATGGAGTCCAAGAGCTGAAAAGAAAAGTGGCTATAAACCTCCATCTCCAAGCCAGGTGCTGTCTCCAATTGATAACCACATGCAAATGAAAACTTATTTTTTTCCCAAGGGAGTCTTACTGGAAAGTCAAAGCTTTCTCTTCAGGGCAGGTTTCATACCCATAAATAGAAGGCCAACACAAAATGAATGCAATTACATCTTTGGAGGTTCCTTGTCTCATAATCTTAAGTCAGATCATTTTTTTTTTTCTACCTTACCTTTTTCTACCTTTGAGTATATATCACAGTTTCCAGTTTGGGGTTTTTATGGAATTCCTGAGTGTGTGTGTGTGTCACTGTCTACACACATTTCTTGTGTTTTTTCTTTTGCACTTTATTTCTCATATGGTTGTTCTGTCATAGTCTGATTTGTCTGTTTCTTATTTATTATTATAAATAAGACACCTGTTTGTTTTCTAATAAGAGACAGAAAAGATGTGGATCTGGATAGGAGAGGGAGAGTTGGAGTGGGAAGGAACTAGAAGGAATAGGGGACAGGAGAGTGTAACCAGAATATATTGAGAAAAGAGAAAATAAAAATTTGAATTTTTTGCATGTTAAGCACCGTGTTAAACCCACACAAAATTATGTGCGGTACAACCTGCTGCAGCCTGACTGTTCACAATCCCTCAGACTTCCTTCAGCACACCTTTGAGCATTGTTTGTTCATGTACTATGTAGTTATGGCTAAGAGGCATGCTTCTTTATCCTCATATGAGCAAACACTGCTCAAAAAGACAATAGGACAATGATTTGCCTTCCTTGTACACTGTATTAGGTATCGTGTATAATGTGGTGGTGGTTTAAATTCAGGGGAGGGTGTGAAGAGCCTATGCAGATATTTGCTGCTCTGTATGAGGAGACTTGGTGTTCATGGGAGCCCTGAGACACACACTGCAGCATGGTGGCATTGAAGGGAGAGCACACGCACACGCACACACACGCACACACACACACACACACACGCACACATTTTCCTCTGTGGGAAAATATTGTGCATGGATACAATATAACCAAATATCAGGACACCAAAAACAAGAGAGTTAATTTCAAGTAGAATTTATACTATAAACATGCCATAATCATTACTTGAGAAGCTTATAGAAATTGAGAGTACTATTCAGTTGGAAAAGATTTTTATGAGTCTCATGTAAGTGGAAAAAAGTAGAGGGAGATACCCAACACCCAACATCAACCTCCAGACTCCACACCCAGCCTTCCACACACATGGGTACACAGATATGTATTTGTAGTATACACAGATGAAGACAGACAGACACACACACACACACACACACACACACACACACACTGGCAGTATCAGAATTCTTTAAAAGATTATGTCTTCTGGTTAAGCACCTAAACTTTAACAAGAGTAACTTTAAGTAAAAATAGTTTCCATAATTGGTGCTTTATGTATATTATACCCATAAATAAGACTAAAACGTTATCATGAAGATTTTTCCTCAAAGAAATTACTATTAACAATTGGAATAGCTCAAATGACTTTAAAAAGAAATAGTGTTTTATACTGTTTGAAGGTAAAAATAGTAAGTCAATAATTTATTCTCTAATAGGATCTCTTCTAATACCAAAAGATGATTTGTAGTGTATATGAAAATAAATAGTTTAATAGCTATTTTAAAGTGACATGACATTTTTCTTTGGTGATATAGCTATTCTTTTAGCACAACTTAGTTATAAGAACATAACTGATTTTTATGCAACAGAATGTCAGGCTGGGGGCCTTCCTTTACCTTTAAAAACTATTTTATTAGCATAATTAATCATACATAATAACAGGTTTTATCATTTTCATATATGCACATAATATATTTCAGTTATATTCATACACGCCTATACTTCTTGTCTTCTCCCTCTCATTAATCCTCTTCTTCCAAACTATCTCCACTTCTGACTTCTTCTCCTGTCCTCCCTGCCTTTCCCTCCCTCCTTCCCTCTCTGTCCCTCCCTCCATCCATCCCTCCTTCTCCCTCCCTCTGTTTGTGTGTGTGTTTGTTCCCATGAGTTTCATTAGGGTTCTTTTCTGGAGCATAAGTATATGAGAGTGTGTTTATAGGAGCCCACAAACTGGAGACGTCTCTCCCTCCCCATCAACAATTAACTAAGTCTAAATTACTGAGCTAAACATTTTAATGAGCTATCATGGTATAATAAATACTCATGTCACTTTAGATTTGTTCATGTGTATGGGTGTTTTGTCTGCATGTATGATACTGCCCACTAGATGAAAGGAGGAAGTATGGATGACCTGGCAGGAGGATGTTGTGGGAAGCTTTATCTGAAGCCCTAATTCTCCACAGGTTGGGCTTGTGGAGCTATTTCCCCTGTATTCTGTGTCTAATATCGTTTAGAGAACTGTGTTCTCCCAGAAGTTAGCAGAGTGGCCAAGTGCCATATGCAGAGCTAAGCATAATGGAAGCTACCTGATACAGGAGGCTCCCTTCCTGAAAACTACTCATCTTGTACAAGCAAGCAGGAGTTGAAGATTCCCATTGCAGAGGCACAGATGAGAGTCAGTCTGGAAACTCTCTCAGCCCCAGGGAGCATCACCACTCTGTAGGAGCAGCAAGTATGTGGGCACTTTACATGTAGTTACTCCCATTCCTTCCTGCTTTGGTTTTGCTGAGGCCGGAAACAGCAACTGGTGAGGCAGAAAGGCAACACGTGGGACTAAACAGAGGCCTCCGAGTCCTCATTTCATGAAGTTCCTGCATGGGCTTAGGAAAATAAATGGCTTGCTTGTGGTCTCTTATAGCGGGACTTTCGAACCTGTCAGCAGTATCAATAAAGACACAGAGGCTTTTTAATATTTTAAGCTGAGGCCTTTTAGCTAGGGCAATCTCCCACACAACTGTCCAGCTTTACCTGACTAGTTCTGACACTACATCCTGCCACTACCCCTCTGCTCTAGTCTGTCTATTTACCTCCATGTCCACTGGCAAATTCTCCAGGCCTCCTGTCTTCTCCCGGAGTCTGTCTGTCTATCTTTGAAGTTCTGCCCTCCACTTCCTGTCCAGATATTGGCTGTCAGCTCTTTATTAGAACCAACAGGCAAGTGAGGAAGGATGAATATTTACAAAATATAAGACAAGTGACTGACCGTAGGAATAACAATACCAAGATCCAGCGAGTACTTAGCTCTCTGCCGGTTTAGCAGTCAACAACACACAGAAACACACTCTACCACCACAGTTTCCCACTGGAGGCTGTGGATCATTTTGTGCAAGACCTCTTCAGCAGGCCCTGTGTCCTGTGACTCCTGTTGGTTAATTCAGAACAGTCCAAAGAAAGGCAGGACAGTGATGCTCTACGGAAAGGTGGGCAAGCTGTTAAGCAACCAGGAAAAAAGCCTTGGGCAAACCCACAGACCCACTCAGATCTCCAAGCTTCAGGGCCAGAATTCTTTGTACAGAGAGGATCCTTCTAACCCTCCACTTTGCCTTGCAGCAAGTCAAACACTTTTCTTCTCAAACATGGAGGAGGAGGAAGAAGAAGAAAGCAAGCCCTGGCAGCATGAATCGCACTAAGTCAATAGCTTGATGGGCTGCAAACACACTTTCTTTGTAGGTTAAGGACTGCAGGAAATATTCACTGATAAGTTCTTTCTCACCCGTGACACCTGTGGAGTGAATCTATTAATTCTTTTCACAGGCTACAATCAGCACTTTCTGCAGAGTGTCTTGATCTTTAGAGATGTTGTCAGTTTATTCTGGGGCGTGCTTACAGACAAAAGCATAGCTCTAGTCTCTAAAAACTTTGTATGATTCATAAAGGCCTAGTGAAAGAGTCAACAAAGGAGACACGTATTTCTACTTAGAATTTAATGGGGAGCTTTAAAATAAGAGTGATCCCTGGTTAAACATTTGGTTAAATATCATACATCAACTATTACAAATGTGACAGGTACTATAGCAGCTGACATTATTCTGGTTGCTCTCTTTAAATACTCCCTTTAAAATAGCTTCTCCAATTTAGAATTTAAAGGGAAAACATTCTACACATTTTGCTCGCAAAAAGATGTTTATCATGTATATAGTCTAAAAAGGTAGCACAGTCTCTGAGGTATACACTAAGCCCCAATGTCTAATTATTTTGCCAGTGAAGGCAAGGCAATCAGTAAGTACACTTGGTTTGCACATACTAGTCTAACCACCAAGGGCAGTGTGATGTGTTTAAAATGGGTCTCTTTCTAAAAACAGCCTATTTTCTACCAGTAAGTCTTCCAAGTAAAGCCCAAAGTGCCTGGCATATGGCTAAGCACTGTTCATCAAATATCTTGAACAATCTCCCCAAAGCTCTAACTCAAAGGAAGCTTGACCCCCTACAATAGGAATGAAGTATGAGTGGCTAATCTTGTTCTTGATTTGGCTTTCGTGCCCCCTTATTGAAAATAAGTGGGCAGAGTTTTACACATTGCTCTTGACATGTGGATAGCACTATCAGTATGCCCTCTCCACAATTACATGAGGTGTCAAGGCAGGTAAGAGGTGGTCTAAGGCTGGGACAATGACGGGTGAATGTGTAGTGTTTCAACTCATTACTGCTTCTCAAGGAAGAGAAGATGTGAGCATTGAGATTCATGGGTCCTATTGATATCTGCCTTGTGTCGATACCTACTTCCAAGCCGATGCAGCGACAGTGGTATTTGGTTGGCCAACTGTGGCCACTTTTTGTTCACAAGGTACCTTATCAAATACTAAATGATTACAAGATGAGCTGTTGTTATTCATAAATAGGCACAAATATAAATATATCTTGGTTTGCTGTAGCTGCTAAAACAAACTTCATGGCTTAAAACAATACACACTTATTATCTGACAGTTCCAAAGGTCACTGGCTGCAATCAGAGTGTCAAAACAGGCCATGTCCCCTTCAGTTCTCTTGTGAAGAACCTACTTCTTGTATTCTCTGGCTCCTGGAATATTCTTTGTATTCCTTATTCTGGACACCCTGTCATCTTCAAAACCAGTACATTTCACCTCCCTAGGTCTTGATGTCATACCTCTATAGTCAACAACTCCCTACACACACACACATACACATATTTATGATTACACTTAGGTCCCACCTAGACAACCTAGGGCAATCTCCCCATCTCAATAATTTTAACTTCTTTATACCTACAAAGTCTCTGATGCTGTACAATGCAACATTCACAAGTCTCAAGTTAGCCAGCTCTCATCTGCATGGTCAGTAAGCTTCCTCTTGAGATCTTGTCTCAAAAAACAAAACAAAACAAATCGTGTTTAAATCTTTTAATGGCATTGCCAGATGATTACATTATCTCAAATTTAAGAAGCAAGTCCTAAAACAGCCTTCATAATGATCTCCAATTAAAAAAAAAAAAGCTGTGCATTGTTAAAAGAGGAACAGCTGGATGGAGAGATGCAAACCAGAACATTAGCGTTTAGTGTATGTGAGATCTGAGGTGTCATTCACTTTTAGCTTTGTGTCTGTTTTCTCACAAAAAGCATGTTTTAATAGTTACTGGTGTTGTGTTACAAAACAAAACAAAGCAATTTGTATTTTCCCACAAGAAAAAAATGTATATTTGTCACTACAATAAATGAACACAGCGATGGAAAACAATCCAAGTGCTGATACTTTCCTTGTGAGCAGTATTCCTTGCAAGGTGCAGATCAAGCTATTCAGAGAGTGCAACCTGTACTTCTGGGGATGACAGTATCTTTCCTGCCAGCCGTCTCTTCTGAATTGAGGCCCTCATGGCACCTGCTCTGCAGAGGCTCTGACCCCACAGTGCTTCCTTAAGCCTGGCTTGTTCACGTGTCAGTAAACTTGTTGGTCCTTGAGGTTGAACCAGTTTTATTTCCTTTCAGTCTCCAATTTACAGTACACTTGAAACAGTGGCTCCTATTCTATTTCTGTCCTTCTAGAATGACCTCTCTCTGTGAGGCCCTCATTGAGAGAGCAGCAATAAGTTGTAACTACATATTGGACAACTGTTGGAGCAGTGAACCTGCCTGCAGTAGGGAGTGACACTCCAACATTTTCCTTCCTATAGGCATCAACTCTGCCCTAAAAGTGAAGACTCCCATTAGACAAGCAATGGCGAACATATCTGCTCTGTATATAAATAAAGCATTCATTTTTCTCTTCAAAGTATTCATTTTTCTGAGATTCATTTTTCTCTTCAAAGTATTGAGTAGTTCTAAACACTTCAAAAAAAAAGTGATAGTCAACTTGTTCTCTACGTTTTATTCTATTTTTCCCAAATCTACTAACAAAGGTGCTGTTCTGTTTCCTCCATACATTATCACTATTGCTCATTTTGAACTCTATTATCTTAAGTTACATTCTTCTTCCTTGGGTTAGTTGTTTCTTCTCTTTTAATATACATGTTTAAAATACATACGTATCTATAGGGAGGCAACAACAGAGTAATCAGATGTTCATTTGGTAATCCGTTTCAGGTTTTAAAAGTAAGGCTATATCAGATTACTTCATGAATATTTACAGACTATCTATCAGCACGCACACACACACCCTTGATTTTCAAACAAAAATTAGGATACATGACATGAAAAGATATATTAATAACAGAATCTTTAGTTTAAACACTGACAGAATTGACAGTGTAAATGTTGTAGAAAATGTTCAGTATCCAGTTATCATATAATCATGCAATTATCCTGGGTGGGTTCACATATATGTATTGCATTTACAAATGTTCACTCTGTTTTTGTATACAATTAGCATTGTATAAATAATTTTGTGAATATTAAAATATGTAATATCGCAAAACACAGTTTACATTCACCTCGGTTCAACAATGAGCAGCAACTGGTTAGGACAGGTTTGGCTTGCTGGTCATGGCTGCCTGATGAAGCAATTCTGAAGGGGGGTTAAGTAGATTGAAAAGCCCGGACTTTCGAAGGAATGGAGTATGAATATCCAGAACAGTCCCCGTGTTCTGGCAGCTCTGGTGCGGGTATCGCTTGCTGTCCTATTTACTCCGTTGATTGTCTTTCTGAGTACACAGATTGTGTATTGGGCCCTGTGTGATGGCTCAGCAGGTAAGTGTGCTTCCCGTTGAGCATGACAACCTGAGTTCATCCTCAGATGAACTCATAGTTTAGTAATCAGCATTTATACTGCACAGTTAAGTCAGTGGCTTTCAATGTTGAGGACCTATAGTCAACACTAAGAGGGTTTATTCATTTAGCCAGTAAATAAATTATTTTCTTTTTTTTTGGGGGGGGGAGAAGTTCTCTGTGCTGATTAATTTTAAATTCCAACTTGACACAACCTAGAATTATTTGGGAAAAGACCTCCAGTTGAGGAATAAATAAATAGATCAGGTTTGCCTAGACAAGTAAGCACCTCTGTAGGTTATTGTCTTGATTGTTGATCGATGTAGGTAAACTCAGCCCATTGTGGGTGGCAGCACTGCCTAGGCACATAATCCTGAACCGTATCAGAATGATGTCAGCTAAAAAGCAACATTCTCTGTGGTTCTTGATTCGATTCTTTGGCTTTGAAGTGAGTTCTTTGTTGGGAAGTAAAGCTGTGTGGAAGAGCAAGTAGTCTTGTCTTCAGCTTCCTGCTTTGAATACCCTCAGTGGACTATGATGTAAAACTTTAAGACTAATAAATTCCCTTCTCTGTCAAAGTTGCTTTTGGCCAGCATGTCTTAGCATAGCATCAGAAATAAAACTAGAATATGTAGTTCCTCTAAGTAGCTATGTTTCCCTATGAACTTTTGATTGTTTTGACCATATCACCTAAATGGTAGGATTACAAGCTTGTATCACCATATCTGACTCAACGAAGACATGTCCATTCCACAGGATGAACAAGATGTGCCAATTGGACCGGTCATAGGAGGGAGAAAGAGCAGGGCTGGAGGAGTATCTCTACAAGAGCTCTTGATAGGCATCTTTTGCTCTGGGCATTAACAAAGCTTACCATTAAGAGCGACAACCACTGGATGACAATGATAGCACTAGTAATAGCAAGATGGTGTCCACTCACTGTACAGCTCCTGGTCATGGAGCATGTGGAATGGATCCCAAGCCATTCTTGCCCTTCCCTCCACCCAAGCTCATAGAAAAACTGTGAAATGGCCACCATTAGGTTTTAAGTGATACCACACAAGTGGCCTTGGCATGATGTATAGAATGTAATTATAATACATTATATAGATTATAAGAAATTTTCTTATGCTCCCTTGTTGCCAGGAGTCTAAATAATAGGGGAATTGATGTTTTTTTTTTTTTTTTTTTTTTTAAGATCTCCTGTGGTTAGTTGCCTTTTCTCTCGCCAGTCTGAATAATAGCTGGCTTCTCCGGCTTGGGACTCCAATAGTAAAAAGAGAGAGGAGTGAAGACAAAAGAAAAAAAAGTCTCTACTATGCTCACTGTTGGAAGTCATAGATCAGTGTTGGAAGAAACTGATATTCTCCACATTCCCTCATATAACTTAAAGCAAGCAGGAAAGTCCCAGCTCTGTGCCATGGTTGCTCAAGGAGACGGTGGAGCAATCTCATTTGTCTGTGAGCATGTGGATGACTTGAGGTCTATTCTCTCTTTGTGCTAATAAGTCTAGAGCCAAATTAGCACGGTGTGTGCTGGTTGAAAATTTTTGTCCAGGAATGTGTGCCATCTCAGCTAGCACTGGCTGTTCCTCCTTTATGGAAACTGCTACTCAGTTTCAAATCCATATTTGGTAAGTTCTCCATGACCCAGACCCAAGTGCCAAAAGAGGTAAATGAAGGTCTACTGTTGTAACTTTTAATAAGGCATTTGATTTTTTATTTCAAAGGAGGTTTGCCAAGTGTTTATATTTTAAGAATTCAGTATCTCTACACACACATAATTTGACTCAAATTAGTATAAACCATGTTCTGAATTTAGTTGAGATAAATTATTTAGCTGAATGAAGATGAATTCAATATTCAGCAAACGTTTATTGACTTCTTACTCTCAGCCAGGAATTTTGTTAAGTGCTCTGAGGTATATATCTATTGATAAAGGAGGCAATTCCTACCTCAAATAATTCACACAGTCTTGAAGAAGTCATGAAAAAACAAGAGTGTTACACTGTGATTCATACTTTGGCATACATAAGTACAGGGAACTATGGAGCTGCCTGGAGGGCTCCAGAAAGAGAATATTAGGCTTAACATTGAAATGCCAAAGACTTTTGTAAGGACCTTTACAGACCTGATTACACTGAGCCTTTTAGGCTCTCCCTCTGTTTTGCAAGGCTTGATACCCTTTCTTTCTTAAACATTTCCTTCCTGCTTGAGGTCTTCACTGACCATGTTTTAAACTGTACCTTCTGCTCCAAAATCCCCCATGTTTTATGTTGTCTCCCTAGCCTAGTCTGACGGTGTTTATATATGTATGTATATACACATACACACATTCATCCATCTATACTTACATAAACATGCATGCATACATACACATATATATACATAATTGTATATGATATATACATACATAGATATAGCCTCTTATTTGTTACTGTTAGTAGTGAGTGAACAATATTGTCTTTCACTCTCACTAGAAACATAAGCCACATTCTTACCTAGAGTATTGTCAGCCTCTAGAACAGTGACCTCGAGGAAGGAGGTGATCAGTGGGCATGCCTTGATCAGAAACAAAGATGAGAAGCTTTATCTTTGCACAAAACTAGGAACGTCTCTATGACTTGTGCATGTTAATAACAAAGTGGTGTCTAAAAAACAGGAAATTAATGCTCACAGGACCAGGACTGGAAATTCAAGATCACAGTGTCAGCATGGCTGAGTTCTGATGAAGGCCCTCTTCAGGGCTGCACATTATGGGCTTCTTGTCCCACACTGTGGAAAGAGAAGATTAAGAGAGTTCTTCCAGGTCACTTTTGAGAGGGTATTAATTACGTTCATGAAGGCCTTACCTAAGAGGATTACATAATGGGTTAGGGTTTCAGAATATTTATGGGGAATACACAAACATTACTCCGTACCTAGCGACGAAGTAACCTCAGTAAAGAATCAAAGTTAAGTTGCTTGATCAGGAATGATTTCCTCCAAAATGTAAGCTTGCCCTTGGATTCAAGAGAAGATTTTTTTTTTTAAAGTTTATTGGGGGCATGGGTTATGGTGTTGGAAGCTAGGCAGAGGCTATATTACTGATGTGCAAAGCTGTGTCATTAAGGGAGACACTGACTATATAGAGCAAAACAGACTCTGGGAATTCACGTTAAAGGTCTCCTGGAAAGCTATGCATCAATGCCGATTGTACCGTCTGCCATCCAGCCGTTTTGAGATCGCCATTTGGGAGTTATCGTCACAGGCTGAGATGTCTTTGTATTTGGCATTTCCTGTCACAGGAAAACATATCTGGTATGTTGAGAAAAACCAATAATAGTCTGAGGCTGAGCTGAGCTAATAAAGTGACTGACCAGGCCAAAGAGCCTGTGAGATTCTACTGAAGTATGCTGTTTAATGAGTGGGATGGATTTTTTTAGGCTGTTTCATGCACTAAGCTGAAGATATCTTAAAATTGAGGGTTAAACCTGTTTTAAAGCATTTCAATTTTATGTATAAATGGAAAGGCTGATAATCAGATTTAACATTGCTGGTCCAGGGAATTTATTTTCATAATAGAACTTGGTTTCTAAAGGACACAATTCCCTGTGACTTGTTTCACCATTTAGTACTCTTTGCCTGAGCCTGCTGGGAGACCCCTTGTTCATTTGGCTGGATAACAATTTTAAGAAGCCACCAGTGCTATTGTTTCATAAATTCCTCTTAACAACAGTGGCTTTGGACTCCTCTCCAGTTTTTTAAGTTTTTCCTCCTAGCCCTTCACACATGGAAATGCTTTTTGGTTTTCAGTTTTATGTCAGAATTTCCACCTTTGGCTTTGGGTGAGCCTGATGAGAGAGAAGTTTTCTATGCTTTAAGAACAACATGGTGCAAGGAGTATGACCACAGATCCTTGATACCAGCTTTTGGTAGAATGCAGCTGGAGTTTTGCTAGACACTGATCATTATATGAACTTTACTGGTATGGTCAAAGAAGACATCTAAGTTTGACTTTGACCTTAATCAAAGTAAACGTGGGTAATAAGTGGCTCTGTCACGAGACAGAAATTTGGGGACATTCAGTGACCACTTCTTTGCCAGTGTGCCAACCGTTCTCAAGTAGCCTTTGGCTTGAGTCCTCAATAATCAGACGGTTAGCTACATCCACAGATCTCTAAACTTTGCCTCTGTTCCTTTGGCCTTATGCTGTTTTCAAGTTCTTTGTCACTTTTATTTTGTTTAATTTTTGAGTGGAAAAAAGGTTTTAATCCCTAAGGGTTTTCCATTTTTTATAGGCATGGGAAGGGCAATAATAGATTCCACATTAAGAATCCATGAACTGTGCTTTCATGAGGGAAACATGCAGATTCCTATAGACCAAAAGACAAATGGATCCATTATTTTGAAAGACAGGCATTGCTACTGTGAAATTTGGATGTCATCCACCTCCTTGCCTGTAACCCAGTCTGAAATGTCAGAAAGGAGAGAAGCGATATCAACCGGGATAGTGTTTCACTAGCTGTTAACAATTACGTATTAAGAAGGAGGAATCACTTGGTAAGAATGGGCCTTGTTACAAAGTGACAAGCTTAAATTTTAGGAATGGCAGTTCAGTTGTCACCTCGGCACTTACCATCCACTGCCCTTTTAGTCTACACGGCATAAGGAGCTGCCTACTTAAGCTGTCATCAAGTCAATTCCTAAGGTACCAAGAGTAGCTAATGGACCAGGGAGCATACATCATTTTTCCAAATTTACAACTAATCTAAAATTTGTCATTGCTGCTTTCCATAGTGCATACCTGTCTCCAAGTCTAGGTTATATATTTCTTAAATTTAAAAGTGGATTGTTTGTACTTGAGTTAGCAAGTACTGTAGCAACTGTAGCTACTCATGGAAATGCCTGTGAGCCTCCTATAGGAGCTTGACACTCATAATGGACTAACATCAGGTTTCATGATGTTGGTGGAAATATGCCAAAGCAGAAAATGAAGGAGATAGAAGAAAAAAGCACACACAGCTACAGGCACAGTGACAGGAGGCAAATTATTCTACAGCAGATTTTTTTTCCCCACTGTAGCTCCCATAGCACAGCGAATTGTTTAGTTTGGTGGCTTTGGCTCTTTGTTGGTGACTGTTGTCTTATCTATAATTTTAAAGGCATTGCACAAACTGGTATTTAAGCAGGAAAATTGAGACTGCGGTATTTGCAAGGAAATGCAGACGAACAGGAAAACATGAGTAGTTGGTGCTTTGTAGATCATTATTACCCTCGGTTAATAAAGTAATAGATACTTCAAAATCACTTTGAAGTCCTTGCCAGCTTCTCCATGGTGCTGTGAAATCTGATCTGCCTGCCTTTTAACACTGTGTGCAAGTGCAAACTGTAATGCTTGTGAATTCATTCATCCACTTCCAGACTGTAGTGTGGGCAGGGAATGGGAGCATGAAGACTGAGAAAGAAGGCGGCAATGGCCTTCATAGCATACATTAGCTGACATTTACTTCAGTAGACTTGAACTTCCAAAGATAAACAGTGCTTCCCCTAAAGGTTCTAAAAGAATTAAAGGAAGACATTTTGATCTTCTTAACAACAATTTTTTTTTTTTTTAAACAAGCAGAGGGCCTCAGAAAACACCCGTGTCCAGGTTTTTTTCATTCTGTTGCTCACCTTGTGGAGCTCCTGTCCCCTCCAGGTATTTCTGTCTTCCCATTCTTTCATAAGATTCCCTGCAAGGACCATTCACAGAGATAACCTAGAACCCCTGCACAGATGTAGCCCATGGTAGTTCAGTGTCAAAGTGGGTTCCCTAGTAATGGGAACACAGACAGTCTCTGACATGAACTGATTGGCCTGCTTTTTGATCACCTCCCCCTTGGGGGAGGGTACAGCTTTACCAGGCCACAGAGGAAGACAATGCAGCCACTCCTGATGAGACCTGATAGACTATGATCAATGGAAGGGGAGGAGGACCTCCCTATCAGTGACTGGGGGAGGGACATGGGTGGAGAAAAGGGAAGGTGGGATTGGGAAAGGAAGAGGAGGGAAGTACAAGTGGGATACAAAGTGAATAAACTGTAATTAATTAAAAAAAAAGAAGAAACAGAGGTCCAGGTTAGGTGGAAGGCAGCTCAACATGCATTTATTAGACACTGTGGCCTCCAGATAATTATGAGGGGGCATGAAGAGGTCGGGAAAATATTTTTGTGTGATTGAGCTGAGGTACTTAGCATAGAAGACTGGTCTTGTCATCAAGGGACAAGACCAGTTTTGTTATCTGCTTTCTCTTCCTGAGCAGGTGGCCCATGAGCTGAGGTTCTTGAAAATGTCAAGAGACATTTTTACAAGAGTTATAAATGCCATCCAGGAAACAAGGGAAGCTTATCCCTAGGCCTGTGACATGACACTGTATACTTGTAATCCCTGCTGCATTTACTGAGAACGTGATATCTACAGTGTGGGTCTTGCCCAATGTGCCTGCTGCTATGTAGGTTAGAACAAAGGTTGACTCCCTTCCTGCTCCTTGCCCACTGAATTGTGTAAGAGAGATGTATGAATCTGTACCTTTCCATCTTAGCAAAGCAATGAGGCACTAAGTCAGAAGAGCAGGGCACTGACTCTCAGGAGCTTACACTGGAACACAAAGGAGTAGTTTGGTGAAATGAAGACATCCTCATTGAAACACTGGTTCCAGCGAACACTGGTCAGTGGGCTTTCAAAGTTTAAGAGGTTTCATTTATTTCTCATGAAGCAGCAAACCATGGCTTGTCCTTGAAAAAACCATGGCTTTTTATAAAACCATGTCTTGTTCTTGAAAAATGCGGTCCTTGTGTAAAAGAATTAAAAAAAAAAAATAGAACAATGAAAATAAAAGAAATGGAAAGGAAAAAATGAAGGCTGAAAGCGTTCCTGGAGAATGACTGATGATTATTTTCTAGCCAAATATGTTTTTTTTTTTTTCTGATGAAAAATGGTACTGTCTCAACAAGATAGCCAGTTTTACATTATATGTCATTTCTGGATGCTGAGTTCTTTTACTATTACTAGTGTTGGAGAGCTATTTTCTATTCTGTATCTTGAGGAGAGGGGAATAGATGAGATAGAGATAGAGAGAAAGTAATCTTGAAGATGAAGATCATAACTGTGACCACGTAACAACTCATTTGGAATTCCAAACAGGCTCCCTTATGAAAACACTTTCATAATTGGTTACTTTCCAAATCTAATCCTTACTAGTCTATTTTGCCCACCATGGAGCTTTAGTATGGTACATTTGTGATCAAGATATTAGAAACAGTTTCTGTGGAATACTAACTAATAAAATCCCACATTAAAACCAAAAAAATATTAATTAGCTAAGACCTGTTCTTCTGTTTTTGTTGTGATTTTAAGTGTCAATTGCACAAAATAATATTAGGTTAAGTTTAGAAATAAAATGACTTTGGGGGCAGCATTCCAAAGAGGACATTTTGAGTATTCTGGGCTTATTATTTTGAAAGGTGTTTGTGCTTCTGAACTCTAGCTCTCTATAGTTAACTGTAGAGTTTTCATTTCAAGGTGGGTGGATCCCTTGTCTGTAGTGACATCATAGACACCACTCCGAATCATTATGTAGCTCTGTTTTGATTTCTGAGTGGAACAAGGAAAAGGAGAGGAATAAAGGGTGGGGAAAAGGGACTAAGCAGTGATGGACAGAAGTTGAAGGAAGAAAGGAAGAAGTAGAGCTCATGATGAGTGATGAAAGGGGGATTCAGGCTGGTGAATAATAAAAATTGCCTCCACTCACAGAGCAGCTCTTCCCACCAACAGGAACAAGGCTAGGTTACTTCCACAAACAATTTGTATTATTTATTTGACAAATTCAAAATGTCAAAATGAAAGTGTAGAAGGTATTCAACGGCTTATGGTGTATGCCCATTCCCTACAAGTGAAAATAGCAAAGTACACACACACACACACACACACACACACACACACACACACACACACA
>NW_026593838.1:0-33510 GCF_907164565.1 Psammomys obesus
CTTCCTTTGTTTCTTTTGTGAGACAGGGTTTCTCTGTGTAGAAACCTCTGGATATACTGGACTCATTTTTTAGACCAGACTGGCCTTGAACTCACAGAGATGTGCCTGCCTCTGCCTCCCGGAGTGCTGAGATTACAGGCGTGCACCACTGCTCGGCTTTGTTGCAACTTGACTTGATTTCTTCTTTCAATTCTTGCTCATAAGTGATTGGTTTATAAAACACAACCACAGTTGCTTTTTGGTACACAAGGTAAACTCAACAATAACACCCTCTGCTCACACTTTCAAATGGTTCTTTTCTCTCTGAGTTCTTTTCTCTAAACTTCTGGTAGCTAGCTCATTAGTGTGACAATGCTCACTTTGCTGAGTTTCCCCAAGCAACAACCTCTAATACTCTGTATACTGTTTCCCCAAATACGTTTTCTAATATAGAAGATGACTGTAACTACTCATCAACTAAGAATTATGGGCTGTAGATTTGTTTAATCCTTGAAAGAAAGACCTTTGAGGTCTTTGTTATCCATATTACCAGACTAGAAAACACAGGCTTAGGTTAAAGATAGTCACTTGTTCTGGCCTTCCCTATGCATCTTCTTGTCCTAAGAATGGAAGGTACTTAAAAACAGTGGCTGGGGATATTTACCCATGACTGTTGTTCACTGAGGGTAAAGATAGGATCTGCCAGGCGAACCAGGGGCTTGGCCCTGAGCACTTAGCACTCATCTACCTGCTCAAGAATTCGTCAAATATGAAAAAAAAGTTTTCATTGTTTTCTGAAATTATAACTCTGGACATCAGGATAAAGACACAGGGTGCAGTACTTGGTGGAAAAAGAACAAGAGAACAATTTAAGTCAAAAGAGATATGATGATGCTCCCAAGAGACACTTCAACGGCCTGGGTTTCCTTGTTGTTGGGAGAGGACCAACAGCATCCAGCACCAAAAGCTTATTAGACATGCAGCCACCCAAAAGACATCCTAAACCTATCCATCATATTTTAATTACAATGAAACCTCCCACTTACTCAATGGTATGTTAAAATTTGAGGAGCAGAACTATAGAAGGGTCACCTTGACCTCCATCTTCTGCCTCAGAACAGGGCCAACTTGTTTCTGTAACTGACCAGGAGGACCAAGGAGACCACACAGCTGTACCCCTGCTCAGTGGGAATGGTGACGGAATCCCAAGTGCTCAGAACACCCTCCACGTGTGTTACCATTTCACACGACGGGCCTCTTTCCATGGTCATGCAGACCTGGCACGTATGACTCAAAACCACCATCATTCTTCCCTAGTCTTAGATGAGCATGGCCTCTGAGATTATGTATTGATAAGCATGTATTTTTTTTATTCTAATTTCAGATAATTCTTCATCCTTGGGGGAGGCTAGCTGCCTTTGGAGTTTCTAATTGGAGTTTTTGTTTATTTGTTTTGTTTTGTTGTTTACACCAAATTATGTGCACTCTGACATGTTATGTAATTTTTTCATATTGTGCCATTGTAGCAATGATAAGTTATCTTCTCTGTGAAGATTGTACGTTGTTACTACAAAATGAATGTATTTTATGTCTTCCTCAACTCAAGAGCCTTTAGTTGTTTGTTTGTTTGTCTTTACAGACTTTTGACCAAGGGTGATATGGGATATCCGAATGAATAAATAAATGAGATAATTTCTTTGACAAGGAAATACATTTAAAATGAAGCTATGAACAGAAAGTGGCTTTTGTTTCCCTAAATTTCCATCACATATTAGCGACTTGGCCATGAAGTAGATGCCACAGCATTTTTGATACCCAGTTCTTGAGGATGCCTTTAGCTAGGAGAGTATTATAACATAACAGAAGGAATAAACAGCCATCCCTTCTCTTCTGAAGAGCTGTGCAGCGAAGAGAGGGAGTGGCTGGTTGGTACCAGGGCTGAGTATGCATCCTTCCTTTGTCTTGAAAGCACAGAGGTTGTGTAACAGATATAAACAGAGCTGGGGATGGAAGCAAACAGCTCATTTCCTAAGACAATCATGGCTATGGTTAACGAGCCAGGCACTGTGATAAGCTGTTCCCATGTATCATTACACAGAGTTCTGTTATTTAATTTAATTGTCACAAACCCTATCACAATATACTTGTTTTAGTGGGTTAAAAAAAGAAACACACACACACAAACACTAAGCTCACAATAGATAAGCAAATGCCCCAAACACATCCAGTATAGGAGTAGTAGGACTTGGGTTTGAACGGAGGAATGTATAACCTCCATTTGCCCACCTTTAACTGCCTTTACCTTCCTGTAACCACAGAACTCTTAACAGGTTTTTAAACACTGTGCCGCATCCTACCATAGCTTGGTAATATTATATCACCAAAAAAAAGTATATCCATCTGAGCAACAGCTGTCTAGAATTTAGATGATTGAATAAACCACTCTATTTCCTTGAGTTCTCCTTTATTCTGCTGCCAAAGAGTTCCATCTTTGGCATAAACTCAGTTGCTTCATCCTAACATTAGGCAAATACCAGACGATTCCTTAGTGCCTGTCTGTGGGGCAGAATGGGAAGTCAGCTCAGCCCACTTTCAGGGCAGGAGACACTGAATGAAGCATACAGTGAGCAAAAACCTTCCCTGCTGTCTGACTCTTCCCCACACCCTCAGTTATGCTATGCTCTTTCTCCTCACAATAGCACTTCTTAAGATGTGTTTTTTCTTTCCTACAAATGGCTTATTGGATTGAAACCAGACTCTATGCAGCTATCGCCAGGCCATATGGTCACCACTATAGCAAAGCCCAGGGTACTGCACTGGTTTCTTTCTCTCACTGATGTGATCAACTACCTGACAGGAGAGAGGTTTATTTAGACTCTCGGTCCCACAGAGTACAGTTCACCTTGCTGCAGAGGGCAGGATGGCTGAAATTGTTGGGCTTGTGGTAGTAGGAGCTTGCAGCGGCGGCTTTTTACAGGCCGTAGATCAGGAAGCAGAATTTGGCCAATAATTGGGATGGAATATAGCCCTCAGAGGCCCACCCCTACATATAGCCTTTAGAAGCCCACCCCCATCTCTGCCAGCTGTGACGTATACCCCATAGTTTCTAAACTCTTCCCACACAGTTCGCCATCTTGGAACCAAGTATTCAGACTCAGGAATCTGTGGGGCACATTTCACGTTTGAACCCTAATAGATACCGTGCTTAGAAAGCTTGGAGCTTAATGCTTTGGTGTCACTGCCTTGAAATGATTGATTTTTACCTTTGAATTTGTGTTTGTTAGTGATGTATGATGGGGCAATGGAGTTTGGAGCCCTGGACCATGGCAAGTAGTCTCTGTGTGGGCTCTCTAGAATAGGTTTTTCATCCACATGTCAAACTCCAGATCCTGCCTGCATTCCTTTTTCATTTTTCCTGTTCTTTGCTTATTGCACCCATGTCATGTTGGGGGTGAGTTAGGCTCCTTTGTGCATTCCACCCTGCGGAGGGGAAGCTCTATGTACAAGTACAGAAAAACGGGGACTGGGCAGGTGGCCTTTCGCAGCACAGGGCAACAAGACAATGCCATACTGACCCACTAGGGGTTGGCTACCATGGATTAAGTAGGTATGTAGGTATAGTCTCGTGGAAGCTGCTTATTCCTGAAGGTTGGGACAATAGGCCCAAGGGAAGCCACAACTGATTTACCAGACCACTTCATCTTTCTGAACTGAACCCTGCAAATTACCTTGCCCAGCGTTTTCTATGTGCCAAAGGCCAGCTTTGCTATGGCTGCTTAAAGTGTGGTTTCGAATACACTGTTTCTTTGAATATAGTGCAAGTGTGAAGTCACGGTAAACATAGGACATTACAGTTACCTCCAAGGGTACTGAGTGCAAGACACTAACAATTTAATAAGTTTGGGCTTTTACACTGACCTATGTTAATGTGCAATTTCATGCATTTTTGCACAGCAAGAGAGAAGTGTTTAAGAACGCATTTGATTATAAGATCTATGTGAAAATGCATTATCTGCCTGCCTTGAGCATGGTCAACTGTTGACCTTGCCAATTAAGTCGACTCAGAATGAAGATTCAATTACAGTGAACAAATATTCCTTGAATAATTTCAATGTATAAAGTCCTATGCTGGGGCCAATGGGAAATCTGCAGATAGATGGTATTTACTTCTGTCTTAGGGATGCTCTCAAGCAAGTTGAAGGAGGCAAAGATAGTTCATGGGTGACTACAATGTCACAGAGAAAATGGGATTTGTCAAGCTGGACTCTCGGTGAGTTCCTTTCCTGGTTCCATTCCTATTCTTTAGAGCTGACCTTCAGCTTGTTTTACAGTCTATATTTTTGGGAAGATGAGCTTACCTCCCATTTGAAGATAAATATTGATTGACTGGTTCCATTCTAATCTTGTATCCCTTGTCTATTATTAGTTTAATGTAAACACTGACTCAGCTCTGGCCAATGGAGCAGACAAGTCAATCTCTGGGCTGCTCTCAAAAAGTTTGTTTGTGGTAGAGCTTGCGTCCATGCTAGAGTGAGTTGCCTGACCTACTACCATGGCTCTGGAGGTGTGTGTCATAAATGATTGAATCATGCTGCCCCCACTTCTTCATCTGTTAAATAGGGTTAATAACAGCATGTGCTTAGTGGGGCTGCAAAGAAGCGACTATGTGTTTAACACTTAGAAAGCCCTCTAGTACACAGTGAGCAGCAAATGTCACTATTTCAACACTAGACACTAAAAGCAATGGTGTCTTCTTTTTCACATTTCTGAACATCCACTGTATCTGGAAATGACCCCTACAATATCAATGGTCACCTGGTATGTCACCCTTACAATATCGATGGTCAGCAGATGGAAGACTGGAAGAACCTGCAGAACCCAACTGTATTACTTTCTGTGTATGTGCACGATTATGTGTGTGTACATGGAGGCCAGAAGACAACCCTGGCTCTTGCTCCTCAGGCACCATCTTTATCTTCCAAGTGTTGGGATTATAGGTGAGAGCCACCACAACCAGCTTTTCATTTTTTTTTTTCTTTTTGCTCTTACCTTGGGTTTTAGGAATTGAACTCAGGCTTCCTCTGCTGAGTCTACTCGTACAGACTAATAAAACTTCCTGAAGAGGCATGGCCAGGAAAGACTGAACACCACATGAAGGTTCAACTGGAAAGAGCTACAGGATTAGTGGGCAGAGGCCCAAGCATCGGCCATGTTGTATTTCTGCCACTGAGGTTCTAGCATCTGCTTAAAACAGAATATGGAGCAATATCAATTCATAATTAGATATTTCATAATTCTAGTTATTCAAGTTCAGGATCAACGTATTTAGTCCGTGTGTGTTTTTTGAGCCCTGTGATGACTAAAGCATGCTGTTAAGTATTAGAGGAAATAAAAAACTAAGTCAGAAGCTGATTGAATCCATAAAGACTATCTACTAGAAAACAAAGGTAGCTGTGTAACTCTACTGTGTGGACTGAAGAAGGAGGGGACAAAGATCCGTCTAAGGTGGGTGAGAAGGGTATTTGGCAAAGGTCACTGATGAGGGTGTACTGAAACAGGGCCTCGCTGAAACATTGGTGAGATTGTTTTGTAGACACAAGGGGAGGGAAGACAGATTCAAATGAGTGGTCAGAATGAGCTAAGCAGCAGAACGGACATCAGAAAGCCCTGGTTTTCAACCACCAAAGACTTGTGAAAGCACTTCTCTGCTGCTTACTAAGTTCTCTGGTGGAGGAGTGTGCCTGGGGGCCCTGCTGTGCTAGCCTGCTGTGCCGATGTGAAAGGGCTGCTTAAGCTAAAAGAAGCTTGGCCTTTGGAAAGACCATCCCCATTTGATGGGTGACATATAACAAATGTTGTGAAAGAAAGGAGAGGCCTCACCTCTATGGAGTCTTGCACATCAGCCGGCCACCAGTGAAAGACACTCCTGACGTCATACTATGTTATCACATAAATAAAGGAACACGGGAGAAAATTCTGAACATGCTGTGGCAGAGCTAACTTCTGATTTGTAGAAGACATTGACAAAAGCAGATTAAAATTTCAAATAGAAGGCAGCTATAACATGCTCCGATGTCGTTCAAATATGGCAGGTATAAAAATATGAGGTAGAGGGTTAGTTACATTTTTATTTATTTAATTTTTATTTTTTCCTGACAGGGTCAGATGACTTCAAACTCACTATGTCGCTGAGGTTGACCTTGAACTTCTGATACTCCTTCCTGCATCTCCTTAGTGCTGGGGTCACAGCCATGCACCACTCCCACCCTGTTCTGGTGGTACTAAGGACCAAACCCAGGGCCTCAAGCACTCTTTCACATGCTATGTTATCAGCCCACGGCTTTCAAATTTCTTTAAAAACAATTCAGAAACTAAGTTGTTGCTGTTGGCTTTGGAGTGTGGTCACATAGTAGGTCCGCCCTAGCCACAGCTCTGTCTCCTTTGGTTTAAGCTACTTGCAGTCTACTATTGCAGGGGAAAAAAAATGCAGGCTTGACCTGGCACCCAGTTTACCTGGGACACTGCATGTCTAAATAAGGAGTCCGGGAACCATGCTCCCGAGTAGTCCCAGAGGTCAGAACACTGAATTCCAAAGCAGCGTGAGCAGCGCATAGCTGGCTGGCTGATGAGTCTGTGCTCTCCACATCTCCTTTATGTGCTTCGAGACCCTGGTGGTGTGAGCATTCGCTGTTCGCTCTGAGGTACTGTTAAACCAATCACATGTACAGGCTTCCCCTGTATAAGCAGTTGTCTACTTACAATAAAGCAGATGCCGTTCCCTGAAACCATCTCAGGAGTGCCTCCGCACCCCTTACTGACCCACTATTGCAGTCTTGTCGGGGGACGCCCCGGTAATGATGGCGTACTGTGGTCTGAAAATATGAAAGGAAAAATTCTGTATTTGAAAGGGAAGATAGTCCAGGAACACTGATGGGAATATCTGTTACAATTGTCCTACTTTATTGCTATTGTTGTTACTCTCTTACCACGCCCAGGTTAGGGACTAAACTGTACATCACACTTGTAGATGGGTACTGAGTCTGTGGGGCTTGATGCTCTCTAGGATTCTGAGGATCCCCCTGGAGACACAGAGCATATCCGTGGCAGACACAGTGGGGGATGGCTACTCTAAAGATAAAATGACAAAAGTGTTTTAGGAAAATGTATGAAGCTATAGGGAACCAGTCCAAGGAGCACCAAGAAACAGCTTGCTCAATATAGGATGCAAAGTTTATAGTTTGAGAGGAAAAAAAAATTAAATAAGGCTAACACATCTATTGAAAATGTAGGCAAAGTGGCTTATGAACTTATATGCTGATGAGTTTTGCTGACTACCTTTTTCCTTCCTGCTTGGCTCATGAGTGCTGGAGGACTCTATGTGAGTGCATAAATGAAGCGCCAACCCTAACCAAAGCTATGAGCAGGCAGGCTTTGTAGTAAGTCTCTTTTATCATTCTCTTCTCCCAACCTCCATCCCAGTGCTTTCCCTAGAGGTTTTATGGGCAGCCGAGACTCTATTTTTGCCCACTATATTTAGTGAGTTTGATTATGCACAGCCTAATCAGATGTGATCCAATGTTCCAGATTCTTGTTCACTGAAAGGACCTTTCATTTCCTGTGTCTTAGCAGACACTAAAGCTCCGACTCCTGTGGGGCTCTGCCAGATAAGGTTGAAGTCGGTCATCTCTGGAGAGTCATGTATCTGCAGCTGGACTAAGGTGAAAGACTCCCTGTTCTTAGTGGGGGTTCTAAAAGTCTCCCCTGATGTGGGTGACCCCAGGTCTTGGAAGGAGCGTCCCATATCCCTCCAGGAAGATTACAAGTCAGATCCTTTCCTGATAAGAAAACCCACTCCAGCAAGCATCAAGGAATTCCTAGAAAGGTCTCACCCTGCTAAGGATCTCAGTCTTAATCAGTGACATTCAACTTTGCTTGGAGATTTCCCCCCTCACCCCTAGGATAATTAAGTGCTGTGTTCTCCTTCTTGTGATAGGGCCATTCTACTGCATGGAAAATGAAGCATTCCATGTAAATCAAGTGTCCCTGACCCCCTGACCCCAGCGAATCAAACACTTTCACCCTCAAATCTCTCCCACTGCCCAAAGGTTTATGAATCCCCAATGAATGCCTAGGTTACATGCTTTGTGATACCATCAGCCTTCTACCAGGACTGCCTGAGATTCATCATTCATCTCCCTCCAGCTGCATCTCATGGAACCCTCTGGGCCTGGGCCTTGCCTGGCCTGCTTCTTGGCTGCAAGCCGACCAGACATGGGCTCCTGCCCACATCTCTGCCGCGCTCAGCACAGTGGCTTAACCAAGAGCTGTAACACTTTGGAATCCACCATAGGGTTCGGAAAGCTCAAGCTTCCGCTGCCACTCTTGGCTCCTATTGCCTCATTCTAAAAGAGCTAATCTGTAACACCCTGGAAACCCTCTTCCACACATCAGCCTAGGGCACTGGAGCCTTGCCCTAAGCTCTCTAGCTGCCCCTGGGAGAAATAGAACACCCATTCTCCATCAGGAAGCAGAGCTCAAGGAACCCAGCTGAGATCTAGGACCCCAGCGAACAGAGAAGGTCATACTTAATTAACTATTTGCTAGCCAATGGCTCATGTTGCCTAAGACACACTGTGGTTCTGGAAGGTCCTATATGCACATCTGCCCTATCAGGCTCCTTTCCGGCATCCGGGGCCCCACTCACAAGCATATCTCTTCTTTGATCAGAAGGACGTAAAAACAGAACCAGTTAGTGATAGTTTTAGGCTTTTCCCACAATGTATCGCAGACTCACCTACATCATAAACACTGGCACTTCATTCCTGCCTTTAAACAGAAACTTGTTTTAGATTAAGTTTTGGTTAGCATAAAGAGAAACAGGTTCCATTTTGATGTTTCCATGCCTATCCATAATTACGCTTTGTTCTTATTCCCCTCCAGCCGCCCCCCAACTCATCCTTCTGTGTTCCCTCCTTTGTTCCCAGTTCCTTCTTCATGGTCCCCTTTCTCCTTTAATGTGCAATGAGTGTGTGTGTGTGTGTGTGTGTGTGTGTGTGTGTGTGTGTGTGAGAGAGAGAGAGAGAGAGAGAGAGAGAGAGGGAGAGAGAGAGTCTTCAGATGAGAGAGACAATGTGGCATTTACCTTTCTGACCTTTTAATATAATGATCTCCAGTGTTCCTCCTTTTTCACATTTTATTTTTAAACATTATTCCATTGTGTGCATCGACTACAGTTTATTAAGTCTCCATTTAGAAGACATTTTAGTTGCTTCTAGTTTTTGGTGATTATGAATAAAGCTACAGTAAATATTTAGCTGAACATGTGTAATTCTGAAGTGTGGGGTTACTGGGGCATATGCTACCTGAAGCCAGGTGTGGTGTCACACACCTGTAATCCCAGCACTCAGGGAGGCAGAGGCAGGTGGATCTCTGTGAGTTCAAGGCCAGCCTGGTCTACAAAGCATTTCCAGAATAGCCAAGGCTACACAGAGAAACCCTGTCTCAAAAAAAATAAAAAATAAAAAGAAAGAAAGAAAGAGAAAGAAAGAAAGAAAGAAAGAAAGAAAGAAAGAAAGAAAGAAAGAAAGAAAGAAAGAAAGCTGAGTATTTCCAAAGTACCAAAGTACCAGTTTCTGATTTGCTGTGGCTCCTGTCTTTACCAGCACGTAGGCTTAATACTTATTTCTATTTTAGCAGTTGTAGAATATCCTGCCATTTTACTTTGCATTTCCCTAATGACTGATCAGAGCAACTTCCATCCACTTTTGTCTTTTTTCTCATTTTGCTTTTATTCATTGAGTTTTTCTTATTTACCACATATGCCTTTTTTTTCCTTCAGATTTGTGATTTCCAAAGAGCCCCATCCAATGTGTGACTTATGTTTTTTATTCTCCTAATGTGTTTGTCAAAGGTCATCAACTCTTAATTTTGATTAAGTATACTTTTACCTTATCTATCAGTCAATTACTTGATTGACAGAGTCTTACTATATAGTCCAGGCTGGCCTTGAACTTTTGGTCTTCCTGCTTTTGCCTTCTAAGTGCTTTAATAACATCTGTGTATAAGACACCTTAGACTAATACATTTCATTGAGTTTTTGGGACAACTCCTATGAAGTCTTTAAATCTTTTTCTAATGGGAGGCACAATGACTTTTTCTCCTAAGTTCTGCATAGAATTTCTTTCTTTCTTTCTTTCTTTCTTTCTTTCTTTCTTTCTTTCTTTCTTTCTTTCTTTTCTTTCTTTCTTTTTCTTTCTTTCTTTCCTTTCTTAATTAATTATTTATTACATTTTATTCACTTTGTATCCCAGCTGTATTTCCCTCCCTCACCTCCTCCTCCCTGTCCCACTCTCCCTCCGTCTTCTATCCCTATGCCTCCTCCTTCCCTACTATCTGACCCTAGCCTATCAGGTCTCATCAGGACTGGTTCCATTGTCCTCCTCTGTGGCCTGGCAAGACTGCACCCCTCAGGGGGAGGTGACCAGAGAGTCTGCCACTGAGTGCATGTCAGAGACAGTCCCTGTTCCCCTTACTAGGGAAACCACATGGAGATTGAGCTGCCATGGGCTACTTCTGAACAGGGGGGTCTAGGTCCTCTCCATCCGTGATACTTGGTTGGAACATTGATCTCTGTACCCTTCCCCAGGGCCCCCAGAGCCCAGATTTTTTTGGTTCTGTCGGTCTCCTTGTAGAGCTCCTGTCTCCTCCTCAACCGAGGAATGGACACAGAAACTGTGGTACATTTACACAATGGAATACTACTCAGCAATGGAATCTGCAGGCAAATGGAGGGAACTAGAAAAGATCATCCTGAGTGAGGTGTCCCAGAAGCAGAAACACACAGATGGCATATACTACTCATAAGTGGATACTAGCCATAGAATATAGGATAAACATACTAAAATTTATAGTTCTAAAGAAGCTAAACAACAAGGAGGACCCTAAGGAAGATGCTTAATCCTCATTGAGAAGGGCAAACAGTATAGACATCAGAAGCTGGAGAAGATAGGGACGAAGGCAGGAACCTACCACAGAGGGCTTCTGAAGCAATCTACTCAGCAGTGTATCAAAGCATAGCAGAGTGCAGGGAATCTTATGGAAGGGGAGGGACAGAAAGACCTGAAGGGGATAGGAGCTGTATAGAATTTTTATGCCTTTACATTTTGACTTAATTTTTATAGATATTGTAAGACATGGATGGAAATTGTTTTTCAATAGTTACTGATGTCTACTAATTCCAGCATCATTTTAAACAATGCCTTAATTTAACCATTCTCATTTTTAATTTTTTTTCATATGTATCTGTATGTCATGAACATTTACATGTGTGGTTACACATACACATGCATAGGTGCTGGTTTGTGTGAAGGTCAGAGGTTGACATCTGGTGTGTCCTTCTATTGTTCTTCATCTTAAGTATTGAGAACAGGATCTCTTATTATCTAGCTAGCCAGCTTGCTCAGGAAATCCCCCGTCTCGTCTCTGATTGCTAGGACCACAGATAGGCTGCCCCCCTTGGCTTGAGGCAGTTATTGGGGATCTGAACTCTGGTCCTCATGCTGACATGGCAAATGCTGTGTGTACTGAGCCATCTCACTTCTGCAGTGAACTCTTCCTGCTGTGTTGCTGATTATCATCAGGTGAAAGAACACACTGGCTATTCCTGACTTTGGTGCTGTGGTCAGAAACAGTCCTGCCAGTATTGATAGCTGTGGTTCTACAACCAGGAGATATTTTTCTGTTTATCTTTTGTAAAACCTCACCACTGTCTGAAATTTGGTTCCCTTTTTGTAGTCTGCCAAAAAAGGGCAAACCATAAGGCTCTCTGGACTATGAAACCAGAAGGTTTGTACCTATCACACTACATACAGATTACACAGACACACACACACACACACACACACACACACCACAAATATCCACCACAGCCATACCACACACCACCTGTATGTTCCACACCCGTACACATACCATAAATATCATACATACATAACAAACCATATACAAACCACACATATATACTCTACACAGGCACACACACTTACACACTAACATACACACTGCACAAATGACACATGGACATACATTCTCATTCTTCCATCCTTTGCTGCAGGAGGAAACCGGGGTTCAACAGAGGACAGGAAAAGGACAGTGTCATTGTTGAACAGCTTAGTGGCCGCTCCAAACCCAACTTTTCACACATTCCGTCATTTGGTCCCTGTCACCACTGGGCTGCTGAAGTCTAAGCATCAAGATAGAACTGCAAGGAAATACCTTCCAGATCTAGAATTCTCAAGAGAGTCATGGTTTCAAGAATCTTTATTCTGAAATTAAATTTGTCACCATTGGGTGGGAGAAAAGGGACAGAAAGGAGTCTGCCCCTCCCCCAACAGCCTGCCTAAGTGACTGAGCTGTGGCTGAGTTACCCTTGGCCTCTGACCGGCTCAGTCTGATCTCTTCTTGCCCTCTATGTTTGTGCCTTTGTCAGAGAGCTGGCTCTATTCAGGTGTCTCTAGCTAGCTTTCCTGTACATTCCTTGTCCACATAAGATGAAGAGAAGTAGAAGTCAAGTTACTGGTTTATGTGGTTCTTGCCTTCAGAAAGTAACTTTTCTAAAGTCACCACCAAATAGGCAAGGTCCAGATGTTTCTGTCTGAAAAGAATTGCAAACCATCCACCTTGAAGAGAGAACAGGAAGAGAAGGAAAGAAGGAAAGAAGTCAGCATGTACTGCATACCACACGGAAGCCACAAGGGGCATGCTGTGGAAAGCCCTTCCAAATCGTGGCAAGCTAAATATTTCTATTTCATTCTACAGACTCAAGGCCTGGGCAGGTTGACTAAGTTGACTTGTAGGTTAGCATGCCAGCAAGTGGTCAGCCTGTTATTCTGTGGCTTGACCCGTCATTTGCTTGACACGGCATGACTGCAGCAGGAAGGATAATGGAACAAGGATGGAGATATGATGTTCAGAGTAAAGGCCTTAGAGAGACATTATAATATGAATGACAAAAAGAAAAAAAAAGATTTCTCTTCGTAAAAAAAAAAGTGGTAGCATCCCACAGTTTTGCTTAGGGTTGTTTTCCTCTGTGGTTTTTAAATAGACATAAAGAACACATTTTGTGGTGGTTTGAGTGAGAATATCCCCAGAGGCTCTTAATTAATTTATTTACTTACTCACTTTACAGCTCGATTCCAGCCCCTCCCTCCTCTCCTTCCAGTCCCATCCCAACAACCCCCTCTTCCCAGTCCCCTCTCTTCCTCCTCCTAGAGGAGGGGAGGCCCCCAAGTGGTACCAATCCACCCTGGCACCTCAAGTCCCAGCAGGACTAAGCACATCCTCTCCCACTAGGGCCTGACAAGGCAGCCCAGCTGGGGGAAAGTGACCCAGCAGCTGGCAACAGAGTCAGAGACAGCCCCTACTCCTATTGTTGGGGAATCCACATGAGGAATAAACAGCACACCTGCTACATATGTGAGGGGGTCTAGGTCCAGTCCACGCATGTTTTTTGGTTGGCGGTTCAGTCTCCATGAGCCCCTGTGGGGCCCAGGTTAGTTGATTCTATAGGTCTTCTGGTGGTGACCTTGGCTTCTCTGGCTCCCTCTATCCTTCATCCCACTCTTCCACAGCACTCTCTGCCTGTCTCCATCTGCTGAGGGATAAAGCCTCTCAGAAGATAGTTACGCTAGACTCCTGTCTGCAAGCATAGCAGGGTATCAATAGTGACAGTGGTCGGTCCTTTCCACAGCGTGGGTCTCAAGTTGGGCCAGTCTCTGGTTTGCCATTCCCTCATCTCAGTTTCATCTTTACCCCTATACTTCTTGTAGACCAGGACACATTTTGGGTTGAAAGTTTTATGGGTGAGTTGGTGTCCCCCTCCCTCCACTGGGAGTCCCACCTACCTACACCCATTACTTGGAGCCTCAGCTAGGGTCACCCCTACAACTTCCCCTGTCTCCGAGATTCCCCTCCCCACACACTGATTTTTATTCTCGCTCCCTGTTCTTTCTTTCACCCCCTCCTCCGCTCTCTACCCACCTGATCCCCACCTCTGTAATCCACACCATTCCCTTTCCTACTTAGTTCCCTCCCTCCATTTACTTCGGATGTCTATTGTATTTCCTGTTCTGAGATTCAAGCATCTTCCCTTGGGCATTCCTTGGCTTCTTTGCGTCTGTAGATTATAGTATGGTTGTCTCGTACTATATGGCTAATAACCACTTAAAAGTGAGTACATATATACCAAGTGTGTCTTTCTGGGTATGGGTTACCTCACTCAGGATGATCTTTTTTAGTTCTATCCATTTGCCTGCAAATTTCACAATTTCCTTGTTTTTAATAGCTGAGTAGTATTCCATTGTGTAAATGCACCACATATTTCTGTATCTATTCTTCAGTTGAGGGGCATTTAGATTGTTTCTAGTTTCTGGCTATTACCAGAAACTATAAGTTACAATGAACATAGTTGAGCAAATGTCCTTGTGGTAAGGTGGAGCATCTTTTGGGTCTACATCCAGGAGACATATTGCTGGGTCTTGAGGTAGATATAGTTCCAATTTTCTGAGAAACCTCCAGACTGATTTCCACAGTGGTAGTCAAAGTGTGGATTCTCACCAGCAATGGAGGAGGGTTCTCCTTGCTTCACATCCTCTCCAGCATGAGCTGTCACTTGAGTTTTTTATCTTAGCCATTCTGGCAGGTGTAGGATGGAATCTTAGAGTCGTTTTGATTTGCCTTTCCCTGATGACTAAGGATGCTGAATATTTCTTTAAGTGCTTCTCAGCCATTCAAGACTCCTCTGTTGAGAATTCTCTGTACCCCATTTTTTAATTGGGTTATTTGGTTTGTTGGTGTTAAATTTCCTGAGTTCTTTATATATTTTGGAAATTAGCCCTCTGTCAGATGTAAGGAGGGTGAAGATGTTTTTCCAGTCTGTACGCTGTCATTTTGTTCTAGTCATACTGTCCTTTGCCTTATAGAAGCTTTTCAGTTTCATTTATTAATTGTTGTTCTTAGTGGCTGAGCTGTTGGTATTCTGCCCAGGAAGTTGTTTCCTGTGCCAAGGAGTTCAAGTCTGATCCCCACTTTTTCTTCTAATAGATTTAGTGTATCTGATTTTATATTGATGTCTCTGATCCACTTGGACTTGAGTTTTGTGCAGGGACCAATATGGATCTGTTTGAATTCTTCTACATGCAGACCTCCTGTTAGGCCAGCTCCATTTGTTGAAGATATTAAAAATGACCATCTTACCAAAAGCAATCTACAGATTCAGTGCAATTCCCATCAAAATACTAACACAATTTCTTACAGACCTTGAAAGAACAATTCTCAATTTCATATGGAAAAACAAAAATAGCAAAACAACCTTGTACAATAAAAACAAAATAAAGGAACAAACAAAAACCTTCTGAAAGTATCGCCTTCCCTGATTTTAAGCTGTATTACAGAGCCACAGTAATTAAAACTTCATGGTGTTGACACAGAAACAGACCAGTTGATCAATGGAATCGACTTGAACACCCAGAAACAAACACACACACACCTATGAACACTTGGCTTTTGACAAAGAAGCCAAAGCCATACAAAAGGTTCTTGTGTTCAAATGCTTGGTCCCCAGATGGTGGTGGTGGTTGGGAATAGTTAGATGGTGTGGCCTTGTCGGAGGAGGTGTGTTAGGGTAGAGGTGGAACCTTGAGGTTGCAAAAGCCAATGGAATCTGCATTTAGCACTCTTCTTCCCTTCTACCTGTGAATCAGACTTAAGTTCTCAGCTTCTGCCCCAGCACGATGTCATGCCTGCTTGTTATGCTATGCTCCTGGCATATGGACTCTAACCCTTTGGAACTGTGAACCCCCAAATTAAATGCTTTCTTCTTTTATAAATTGCCTTGGTCGTGGTATTTTGTCATGGTAACAGAGAAGTAACTAGGACACATTTGTTGTGTCCCTCTCAGTGCTGCAAGTTCTTTGTATCACAATAAATGTGTATAACTTCTAAAGAGAAGCACTCTCTGCCACACCATCTACAATTAAATGAATTGCAAACATGTACTTTATTGTATTTATATTATTTTAATTGATCTGTATGTATCTGTGTCTGTGTGAATGTATGCCGCATGTATACAGATGCCTAGGAGGCTGGAGTTACAGGTGGCTGTGAGCCATCCACCCTGAGTGCTGGGAACCGAACTCTGGTCCTCTGGAAGAGCAGCAAGCACAGTGGATCCATCTCTCTAACCCATCAGAAATGTAATTTAAAGGGATTCATGACTTGGGTGTACTAGAATAACTGTTTCACAAACACTCCTCAGAGAATTAAAGCAAAAGAGTAGCATTACACTCCATGCCTGCAGAGGAGGAAACTAACACCAGAGAGAGACCAAGTGATGTTTCAAGCCATTCAACTCATTTCTGTTTGTGGGACTCTGAAGCACTCTTTTAACATGCAGTCGCTATGGATCAAACGCTGTTTTGTGGATCATAAACCACCTGAGTTCATGTCTGAATAAAAAAGACAGCATTACTCCGAACATTTTGACCTACCTACAGGGACATTTGAGCGGTTTTATACACATACATCACATCTTATCTAAATCATGATTCTTTAAACTGGGGATGTTCTCAGACCTGAAGCCTGTTTGGTTAGCCCGCATCACGATACGAGTGCCATGGCTCTGTCTGTGGAATAGAGAAACATCATCATCTCACAAGTCACTGCACACATGCCTTCGGTGTCTGTTACATACACTGCAATCCCATGAATGTGCTTTGGTATCTTGTGCTCTTGTTTGCTTACTTGGATGCTATTAATACTGACAGAGACCACTGAATGTCTTGTTGATTCGTGAGAACAGATGATGGCTATAATTTCTTGATCTAAAAGTCACAAAGTTAACGGTACTCCTGGATGATTAAAGTGCTTGGTGCGGGGCACTCTTCCAACATAATGACAGAAAGGGGCTTTAAGAACCAGATGCTTTATGGTCTTCACTGAAGTGCCTTCCTAATCATGGCTGAGCTAAATCTCAGATGGATGTAAACAACTAACAGATGTGACCGAGTTTAAGGGGCCCCAGAAGAAAGCTCATGCAATTACAGAGAAAGGAATTGACTGATAACAATATGTAATCTGGGATATCCTTGATGGCTGATCTGAAAGAGCCATGCTTATAGGGTTTTTCTTGGATATTCTGAGTAATGTATATGTCCTAATTATAAAAGTACTACATATTCACTGCAGAAAAGGTGAAAAGTGGCTAAAATAAAGAAGGTATTTCATAATGCTACTGGATAAGGATTTTTTTTCAGTTGAACTTATAGGATGCTTTTCCTATTTTGTTTATGTGGTTTACAGACGTGCATGTTTAAGTGCTGTTTGACAGCTTTCTTTTTTTTTAACACAAGCAAGTGTTATGTCATGAGATAAATTATAAATTATTAAAAATTTACAATGGCATTTTATGGGCAAATTAGTATTTATTTAGCATTAGTATAAATTTTTATATCTTGTATTTTTTATAAGATACAAATAATATCTTATAATATAGCAAAATGCTCTAAAGGATGTTCTTGTGATACATCTTTTTTGTCATACCTGAAATCACTCTCTTAATATTCTTAGAGACAGACTCTCCATGTTAATCCATATAAGCATATATAAGATTCCAAATACTCATCACTGTAATGTATCCCTGAAAGTTTACTGGATCACTTCCCTACCTGCCAAGCAAAGTGTTTTTATGACCTCTTTTCCTAATCCTTAGCCTTACATAGATGAGATTAAATACTAAGGGTTAACCTGGTTACCAGGCATATTTTCTACATACAAGAACCGTGTATACAACACCCATCTTCACCCATAGTGACTTGTACAGGTTTCAATATAATGTTAGGCTAATTGAAAGCTATCATCCAAGACATGGATTTTATTGGGCCCAAACAAAGGAGAGAAAAATATAGGCACATATCAAATAAAAGAACATTGTGGTTTTTTTATTCTGTTTCAGCTCATCTAATAGACCAAGAATGTTTCTTTGGCTGTTATTGTTTTTACTTTTCTTCTATCTAGTACTTCACTGCATTTGTGACACTTGAAGGTAGGCTGCAGCGTAGTGGTTCTCAACCTTCTTAATGCTGCGACCCTTTAATACAGATCCACATGTTGTGGTGACCCCAAACATAAAATTATTTTGCTGTTCAAGAGTTGTATGGGGTTTTTTTTTGTTTTGTTTTGTTTTTCACTGTTACGAATTGTAACATAAATATCTGACATGCATGTTATCTGTTATGTGACCCCTGTAAAAAGGTTGGTCAACCTACAAAGGGGTCACAAGCCACATGTTGAGACCCCCTGCCACAGGGGAACTAGGTGTTGATGTAATAGTCTCCACTGAAGAGGCTCAGTTCTTGCTGGCAGCAGCGGGGCGAATAATCAAAGGAAGTACCTGGAATGTACCTCTGTTGTGCTTTTTCTTGAGTACTGAGACAGGATCTCTTGCTGTCTAGCTGGCCAGCTTGTTCAGGGAATCTCCTGTCTCTGTCTCTGCTAGGATTACAGATAAGTGGCCACATTTGGCTTTTATGTAGTTATTGGGGAAGTAATTTGACAATATATATTTTATACATTATATGTATTTATATGTTTATATACGTGCATACTTAAAAAGAACCCAGATCTTTGTTAGATTCATTCATTCACTTTAAACTACAGAGACAGAGCAGTTGGCTTGAGTGAGAATACACATTAGTTCAGTATTGAATATAAACATCATTCTTTCGTATGTCAACTTTTTTTGATAACATTCAATAAGATATTGCTTGGTCATAACAGACAGAAGATGAGTCTTTTGTGAGAGTTAAGGAATTCTAGAAGGGCTTATGAGTGATCATTAGGAAGAATGGGGATGGGGAAACAGAAGTGGCTGGTAGCTTGGGGAAAGCTGGGCCCGTCAGGATTTATTGATTAAGATTGGCCATTAGAGCGGTACTTAGATACTTATTACAGGGTCTGAGTTTTCCCCAGGGAAGACGTGGACAAGATATTTAACTTTTATTTGTAATATTTCAGTTGTCATAAAAAATCATATTGCATCTTCCTGAAATGTACATTTCGGTTTACACTATGGTAAATGTGAATGGGTTTTGCTTCTTTAACTATGACCTACTTTTGCTTATTTCACCAAGGTCAGATGCAGCCATATTGAGTTATACCCAATAGGGACAGACATCCTCATGAGGAAAGGACATGGATAGATAGATATAGGAAAGAAGGCCATGTGGAGATAGGCCAGGGTGAGGGGCATTGCTATAGCGAGTGCCAGTTATCAGGGGGCAACCCAGCCTGAAGAACTCAGTGTAGCCTCTCTTCTCGAGAAGTTCAGGAGGAAACCGGCCTTAGTCACTCTTGTATTTCAGACTTCAGACCTCCAGAACTGAAGGTCAAATTATTGTTCTCTTAAGCAACCTGGCTTGTGACAACTTACTATGGCAGATTTAGGGAAACAACATAGCTGCTGAATTTTCTAGGTGACTGCGAGGTTCTAATCAAACAAACACAAGGTGTCATATTGTCTTTACCTAGTTGTGCAGGTTTTTGAGAAGGCGGGCTGCCTCGTTCAGTAACACTCTACTTAACCTCTTGACAATGTGGCACATCTGTGGGTGATGCCCACCAAGTGATGGGCGCAGAGCATCTGAAGCTGTAGAGCAAATACAGTCAAGTGAAGCCAGGCTATCACCTTCACTAGGGCTGTGTGTGAAAGTCTCCTCCCATAATTCTCCTTGATGCAGCTGACTGAACGCAGAGCTGTCCAGGGGCTTGACCTTGCCTGAAGCTCTCTGTAACGAAGTTTAATGAAGACTGCTGGAGTAGCACTTGAAGCTTCCAAGGGTTGAATTCTTTGATCAGCACTTCTTCCAATTTTGTAAACCACAAAGCTCATCAGATTCTCTCTAAACTAAATCCCTTGCCAAACCTGGGTGTAGTGGGCCTTCACAGAGATCTACAATGTTTAAAAATGTGTTCCAAATATTGGCATAGGATAAGAAGCTGAGTTAGATCCAATAATCTGTCTATATTTAGTTTCATCAATGCACCATGCTTATTTCCAATTTTGTGTGTATTATAAGACACATAACACGAATTCCTACATGTATGGACAACCTGTCTATGCATGGGCATGCATATATGTACAGATACATACACACGTGCCAGTTATGCACTTTTTGTTATTATTGTTGTACATGCTCACAGGTGAAAGACGAATTTGATTCACTTGGGGAAAATATACATAAAGCGGTTTTACTCCTAGGAACAGATGATCAAAAGTACTTTAGAGATCGCATCTGTGACCTTTCAGGATACAGATTTCATAAAGTTCATAAAAGGATAGGATCTATTTTATTGCCACCAGAGCAATAAAAGAGATGATAGCTCCACAGTGATGGAGCTGTCAAAAATAAAATGCTAACAGCACAGTCGTACATGGTCCTGGTGGGAGAAGGGAGGGCAGGTATTGTCACGCATACAAGGTTGCACAGGGACTTCTCCTAGGAGTTCAGAGTTTAAAAGATTGTTTGGCAATTAGAGAGAGGGAATCCCACCCAAGGGAGTGCAAAGGGACAATACACTCTTACTAGAAAAAAAAAGAGAAATGTAAACAAACAAACATACATACATCCAGGAGATAGTGACAGTCAGGAAGTGCCAAGATTTACAGAAAATATCAAGAAAAACAAGAATTCTAAACAACAGAGAGGTGGGGGAAGGTACTTTCTGTAATCTCACTGAACATTCATTGCCACAGGAGGCTCCCTGTTGGCATTCCTAAAGACGTGTGGGATGATTATTATAAATGCCGCTCACAAAGTTGCAGTGAGAAACTTACGATGCTAAACAGATTCATTAACCTGCCTGAGGCCATGTTGTGCCCACCAGCATACAGAAGAGACTAGATGGAACTGGGACACAGCAGATACCAGGCCTGCTCTCCTCACTACCTCAGAGTCACAATCTAACAAGAAACAACCTCCTCCCCGATTTCCCTGCTTCTTCCTACAAAGTATTGTATGCCCATTGCATCTTAGCTGCTTCTTTCAGCTGTACCAGGCTGATTTCTTAGACCATCCGACTTCATTCTGTTCGCCATTGCTCAATACTGCTGAGTCTCTGAAGTGTGCTGAGCGAGCAGAGACACAGCACAAACCAGGACTCAGTCCCTCTTCTCAGGAGGGTCACATGTAGACAAATAGAAAAGAGACCTCAAGTTTCAGTACCTTCAGGAGCTTAGCCAGAGTGGTAAATTAATGGTTTGGTTCCTTTTTACATATTAATATATATTGTATATTAATATACATATGCAATATGGATGGATAAAACTCAAAGTTTTTCAGATAAAAGTAATAAAAAATAAAATGGTTTCAATTTGCCTAATTATATATAATTTATAATTATAATAATAATTTATAATAATATAAATTATAATATATAATATATATTATAAATATATAAATATAATATATAATATATTCATATTTAAATATCTAAAATAGAATTTATATTATATTATTATTATTTATAATAATAATTACAATAATATATAATTTCAATGTAAACACTGAAAGCCAAGAGTAGTTATCCAGGTTTGCTAAAGACAGAAAAGATGAAGTTCAAACTGCAGGCACATTCTGGCTCCTGCTCCACAGCACTTTTTATTTTAATTTTTAGAATCCATCATTTAGCAGCTGGTTTCAGGAAGAAAATGATAAGTTCCAGGAGGAACATGGCACAAGTCAGCATTTTCTACTGTTTGCCTGGATGCTACCCAAAGCATGGAGAACAGAAGATTCCTCAGACCTAGGAGCACATTTTTTTTTTTTTTTTTTTTTTTTTGTAAAACTAGGAGAAAGACATCTGTAGCCACCAACATCTGTGCAAGGGCTGGAACAGCAGTTGAGATGAGAATGAGGCAGATGGAAAAGTGTGCAGAGAAGTGCACATGACTACAGAGCCCAGGGAGGCCCTGATTCTATAATGGGAGCAGATACTTTGTCATAACATCTAAAACTGTGACAAAGCCTTGAGCTGTGTGAAGGATGCAATTACATTAACGAGAAAACATGATGCAGAAATACAACTGAAGGATGGGAACGACTCTGACGGACAGAGACTGAAATGTCAGAGACTGAAATGTCCTTGTGATGGTTTTATTAACTAAAAGATTAAGATGAAGAAAAGGGTTAAAGACGTTACATTTAAGTCAAGAAGCAGGAATAAATTCTTGTCGCTACAGTGCTTTTTAAGTACGCCATCAGTGAAAATCTGGGCGGGCGTACAAGAAACCATAATACACATTGACAACGGTGGATCAGCAGGGACATGAATGGAGTCCCTATCAGGAGGAAGACTTCTCATTGCCTCTTAACAGCATCTTATTTGAAATGATACCACTGTGTCAGCACTTCAAAAACTTAACTCTTTCAGGTCCGAGAACGTCATGACAGCAAGAGAAATGGGATGTTCCCACTAAGAAATTAAACAAACTGCAACACCAGCTGGTCTCCTTGTCTTCCTTGTAGGCATGGATTTTGAGGGGGACTTTAGAGTGGATCCAGATAGTCAGTTCCTCTGGGTAGCATGCTGGCTAAGGATAGAGCCTATTTCCTCTGGCCTGGATAGAGGATTGTAGACTTAATAAAACACACGTGGATAGACTCTGAGCCATTTCCATGACCAGATCACAAAGGTATGGATGGAGTACCCTAAATAGAAGCAACTTTGAAGTAAGATTACATTATTTCTTTAAGAACTGGTAAGGATGAGTAACATCGTATACCAAAGGATTTCAACAATAAGATGGTTCATCAACTCTAGTAAAGATATAATGTAACCAGTGTTTGATACTTTATAGGCTCTTCTTCCCCCTCCCCCCTCTTCTTCACCCATTTTCTTCAACCCCCTAACACTAGATAAGAGAAAGAAGGATAGAGAGGAAAAGAAAGAGATGGAAGAATAAAGTCAGGGGTGCTACCATTAGACTGCTTCCTGCTCATTAGGGGCATCAAGTTCCTTGGAGCAAGTTTGATCTTCACTGTCAGGATAGCTAATTTCTTCTTGTTGTTCCCTCTTTGCGCACAACTACTTAACAAAGCATGACCAACAACAACCCACAGTCTCCCATGCCTCTCGGAAAAGCATACCCTCTGAAAAGTCCCCAGATTTCCAAATATCACAGAATCACAGAAACTACCAGCAGCTGGCAAAAGCACATCTCTGCTGTGAAGTGGCCCCGTATCTCCATACCTGGGATTAAAACAAAAACATCTTTAGAATATTTCAGTTTTTTTTTTTAAGAAAACAAAATTTCAAAATTGTATACTACAGTATAAAAGCACCAGATGACTGCACGGATAGAAAAATTCAAAGTTTAGACTAGTAAAGCTGACACAGAGTTGCATGTTAGGAAAAGGGAGGGATGTAGCTTCAGAAAAGATCCTATGAAAAAACACTTTTTGGCTTTGACTAGAAACTCAAGTAAAATGAACTCCAACTTAATTTAAACTTATATTATACTGTGTCCTTAGAAGTAGGATTCAGGACAGCCACAGTCTGAGCTCTGTACCTGACACTTAACAGAATATAGAGACTGCCCTGTGTTTCATTCTGGAGGCATTTTCAAAACGGACATTGAGAAGCCAGGCTCTTTTAGAGAGGAAAACTTACACAGTTCAGAGTACTCACTATTCTAGAGAACCCAAGTTTACTGCTCAGTATTTGTCTTAGTTTGGGTTACTATTGCTGTGATGAAACACTGTGACCAAAGCAAGTTCAGAAGAAAAGGGTTTATTTGGCTTATATTTACATATTACTGTTCATCATTGAGGGAAGTCAGGATGGAAACTCGAACAGGACAGGGACCAGGAGGCAGGAGCTGATGCAGAGTCCATGGAGGGGTGCTGCTTACTGGCTTGATCCTCCTGGCTTGCTCAGCCTGCTTTCCTATAGAACGCAGGACCACCAGCCCAGGGACAGCCCTACTTATAGAGGGCTGGGTACTCCCATATCAATCACTAAGTAAGAAAATGCCTTACAGACAGATCGTATGGAGGCCATTTTGTAGTTGAGTTCCCTCCTCTCAGATGACTCTTGTTTGTGTGTCGAGTTGACATAAGACCAGCCAGCTCAGTATCCATGTCAGGTGGCTCAGAACCACCTGTAAGTCCAGATCTGGGGGGGTCAAACACTTCCGGTCTCTGTGGATACCTGTGTACCTGCCTTCTCACATACATCTACTTAGAATTTAAAATAGTTTTAAAAGCTCTTAGAAAATTCTGGGTTTATCAGAGGTCCTACAGGCTGGAACATTCAGTTTAGGTAAAGAGGCAGAGGAGGGAACGAGTTCATCTGTCGTAGGCCCAAGGCAAGGTTGTTTGTGATCTGAGAGAACCAGTGCCTTCTGTAAGAACACAGGAGGTGCAAGACCTTTGAGCCAGTATTCGCATGTCTAGGTATCTCATTGGAGATACCTCTGTACAGGGTGTGTGTTTGAAGAGCTTTACTCTAGACATTTTCAATGGCAAAGATAAAGAAAGGAACCAAAATGCCAATGAACATTTTCTTTCTTTCTTTTTTTTTTTTTTTTTTCTTGCCAAGGATCTTGCTTTGTAGTCTAGTCTAGCCTTGAACTTGTGGCCCTCCTACCTCACTTTTCTAAGTGGTAGGCCAAGGCATGAGCTAGGGTTTTTGTTGCTGTTTTTGTTCTTGCTATTTCTTAGACATTATGACATATCCATGTTTTGGTCTTGCATGCATCTATTAAAAAGAACAAAACAGGGCTATTGGTTTAGATCCAGGAGTTAGAACTAAGTGAAAGATTAAGATGAAGACCATTAGGGAATCTTATTGTGGAAACAAGAACAATATTATATGTATGTACATGCATAGAAAATCATAAATATACAGACTGAATTGTAATGAGCGAGAATAGAGAGAAGAAAGAAAGGTGGTGGACTCTATATGGACAGGTTTGTAGTTTCTGACTCGTATGTGAGGATGTTTGACTTTAAAAGTGGAAAGGCTGGTGTCTAACATGGTCAGCCCTGAAATGTTTATTATTGGCCCAAGGGAGAGTGGGTGGTACACAGGGAAGATAATTGAATGTGATGACCTTTCACTGAGTGCCTTCAATGCTCGGAGGGTCCCAGAATTACTGTCTTTTCTTTCCTTTCCAGCTCACACAGCCAGGTTCAAGAAGGTGAAAGAGAGTGGCATTTAAAAAAAAAATAGCATTAATCACAGCATTCCTTGAGAGACCTCTTGAAATACACTGCCACAGGGAACAGGCAATTCTTTCTGACATACCCTTTAAGTGTCTCAGAAAGGTTTCCTCTGAACAGCACATATCACTTTCATTGAACTAATTTTGTGGCTAACCATGTAAATACGTCCAGGAAGCTTACATGATGTCTTAGTTAGAATTTTGTTGCTGTGATAACCACCGCAATCGAAAGGAGCTGGGAGAGGAAAGGGTTTATTTGGTGTGCACATCCCAGTCATAGTCCCTCATGATGGGAAGCCAAGGCGAGAACCTGGAGGCAGGATCTGAAGGAGAGGCCACGCAGGAGGGATGCTCGCTGCTTTCCTTCTCCCGCCTTGCTCAGTTTGCTTTCTTATGCTTTCCAGGACGACCTGTCCAGGGATGACACCGCCCGAAGTGCGCTTGGCCCTCCCATCTCAATCATTCATCAGAAAGATGCCCCACAGCCTTGCCCACAGGAAATCTGATCAAGCCATTTTATTGATTGATATCGCTCTTCCCAGAAGACTCTAGCTTGTGTCAAGTTGACAAAAACAAACAAACAGGACAAGAGGTTTTAAACATTTGCTAATCCATGACAAGCTGATTTCCTCTCTTCCCCTGTGGTCTGATGGAGAATGCTGCCCAGCTCTTCTTTTAGTGCAAAAGAGAAAATTATCCTTCATGCTTTGGGGCTAGCTGAGCAGGCCTTTCAAATGCTTGCCATCCTGATAGGAAGGCAATGGCATCCTATGGAGCCTCCAGTTTCTACTCCAAATGCCCAAAAAACAGGTGAAATCACATGTGTGCTTGCTCTCCTTGCCACTTATTGGCTACAGACAGACTTTCCCTTGGAGTGTCTCTCATTCCTTGAAAAGATCAGGGTCCATAGAGAAGGTTCCATACCCATATTAATGAATTTGAGGCTTAATTGGGGCTGTTACTTGGTGGGGAGGCAAGAAGAGAGTTGAAAATCCCATTATCTTATAGGCTGACATTAATGAGTCCAACTGGGATGAAGACTGAGAAACAATTTTCATTTTGTTTAATCTTTTTTGACTCATGTGATGTTTCATCTTAACGGCATCTCCACTGAGCAATTACTATGTATTGAGTGTGAACACACACACATCAAGAACTGATAACTATTATCATCCCATTAAATTCATGCAACAGCTTTTCAAAGAAAAGTATAGAGAGATTGAAGGACTGACCCAACATCACACAGATGACAGCTAAAGGGCTAAGTTTCAACAGACTCAGCCACCATATCAACCTGTATTCCTGAATCAAAGTTCATCAGACACCCCATTGGTACCAGAGTTAAGTTAGGGACTGCTTAATCAGAGCATTGTTGCAAGGGAGGTGCCTAGGGTTTAGATGCCAATCATGTTGGAGGTTGTGGCGGGGGGGGGGGTCTGGAAGCAAAAATAGACTGTTGGAGCAGACGGGTGTTACCATCCTTTCAGTAAGGACACCCCTTGTTAATATGTGATTAAATTGGGGCTCTTTATTTCATGGGCAAAAGGGAGATCATGTTTCTGAGCTTCTAACATGGCACTCACTTAGCTCAGGACCAGGCAATGACTTCTGAGAAACGAAGGTCAAGTTAAACATAGGAGGAAGTCCTAGAGGTTCAATTCTGATGTATGGACTTGACCAAAAGGGTGTGCAATGAGACTCTTGGGTATTATAAGTCGCCTTTCTATCTAACTTTACCAATATATAAGATACACATTGTCTACATTTTTAAAAGTCCAACTGATCTATTACAAAGAAACTTTTCCATTGGGGGAAAAAAATCTCTTCAAGTTCATCTTCCTTATCTTTGTAGAAAGTCCAATATGTGGAATATTACATATTGATAGACTTATGTATTCAGTCCTTGAACAAATGTACTTAATGGAGTATGACATGTATCATTTTCTTTTCTGATTGTCACCCTGGAAAAGGCTCCTATGGATTCCTCCTTCCTTGACCCCCTGTCCACCAACTTTATTAGACTCCAAGTGTTTCTTTCTAGTCAGGCAATGATAAACCCAGATGTTAATATTCACATGGGTACAGGATCCAGAGAGAAATCTCTTATAGTTGAGACACTTGAGGAGAAAACCTGGGCAAAGAATTAGGAAGTCAGGGAGAAATATGAATTTTTGGAAAAGAGTCATGAGAGTGGCATTGCCCATAAAAGGAATGTCAAATGGATAGTCAACTTGTAGGTACCTTACTTCTATTTTCCCTGCAAAAACTCTTGCAGAAGAAGGAAGGAGAACACAGATGCAGAAGTTGCTGTATCTGCAATTAAGGTTGGTAAGACATGCCTGCCTGATCATAAGAGAAGGATGCTGGGTTGGCAAGGACTATAGGGAATGGAATAATTCAAGCAATTACTGACATAAGAGGCTGGATAACCAGGCATGAAGATTCCACCTGGTACATCCTGGGAGGGACCGAGAGGGCTCAGGGAATGCAGACTCTCTTTCAGCCCTCTTGTTCTCCATGCAGTTACCAGCCTAAGGGTTTTTATGGATTTGAATCAAACTTGATACCACACCATGGAAAACCATCTTGCTTTTACTTCACCTGAGATTATAACAATATAAAGTGTACTTAAAAAAATCAATGCTTATTTTCTTGAAAACTAAAGACATAAATACTGTGCTTACTTAAATTAATTCTTAAGAATTGTAAAATTGTCGTTACAAATGCAAGTATTGAGTGCACTAGGCTAGGAAGATGAATACAATAAAGACCTAACAAAGGCCACACCAAACCAGAATGCTGGGGTGTGGATGAGGTCAGACTGTGCTATCTGGAACATAAAGGGGATTCTATTCTGCAAGGGAAAAGAAAAAAGAAAAAAAAAAACAGGCAGGCAGAAGAAAACTCTTAGAATTATTACTGTTTTATTGATAGATACAAAGAGAAAACATTCATAGGACATATCCTTTGTCTTGCAAACCTTGCTTCAACAAATCCCTGCAAGAATCATACTACCTCTATTCAGAGACCCAGAACTGCAAAGAATGGAAAATAATGTCCTGATGTAGTTTGACTATTGAAGAGGGCATGAGTCAGGTCCCACTTGACAACCACCTTTAAGAAGTCAAAATACAAGTTGTTGCAATTTGCATGCACAGCTGTTCAGATAAGAACTATTAATACCCCCTCCCAAAACAAACAACAACAAAACCTGCAGCAGATTTACAAGGCTATCATTGTTAAGAAAGAAGGTCATGGGCACAGTTGGCTTTCTAGAAAGGGAGGCAATTTAACTCCCTACCAGGCCACGGCAGGAGTCCTGCATGGTTTATGTCACACACAGAATAAGTAGAAATGGATGGGATGTTAATATTCACATGGGTACAGGATCCAGAGAGAAATCTCTTATAGTTGAGACACTTGAGAAAACCTGGACAAAGAATTAGGAAGTCAGGGAGAAATATGAATTTTTGGAAAAGAGTCATGAGAGTGGCATTGCCCATAAAAGGAATATCAAATGGATAGTCAACTTGTAGGTACCTTACTTCTATTTTCCCTGCAAAAACTCTTGCAGAAGAAGGAAGGAGAACACAGATGCAGAAGTTGCTGTATCTGCAATTAAGGTTGGTAAGACATGCCTGCCTGATCATAAGAGAAGGATGCTGGGTTGGCAAGGACTATAGGGAATGGAATAATTCAAGCAATTACTGACATAAGAGGCTGGATAACCAGGCATGAAGATTCCACCTGGTACATCCTGGGAGGGACCGAGAGGGCTCAGGGAATGCAGACTCTCTTTCAGCCCTCTTGTTCTCCATGCAGTTACCAGCACATGATGGAGCTATGGGGCCTTAAAACCCTGCTTCTAGCTTCTGGACCTACAGATTGTCACTTGTTGAAAGGTGATAAAAAAAATCATTCTTCTTACGCTATGTGTGTGTGCATGTGCCTGCTAGGCAGAGAAAACGCACTAGATAGGGCTTTGTAAACTTTAAATCCGCTAGCAACTGAAAGGTGTTATTGCTAGCCCATTTCTGGAGCCACATTGACTAATAGTCTAGAGGCATTCTTAGGGACTTGTGGAGGACTGGCCCTCGTGGCTCTCCCAAAGGTTTAGCTCCCCTTTCTTTCAGAAATCATAACATTTCTAGACTTTGCTATGGTGTTTGGCACATTACATTGATTGGTCTGAAATTCTTTCTTGTTTTTCAGTCCTCTAGGTAGACTCTAAGCATGGTCAAGATACTGACTTGAACAAATGACTTTTGTATCTGTCCCTGAAACAGAGTAGAATCTCAATAAGCGTTTGCTTCATCAACACACTAGTGAATGAATGATCCTCCTGGAGGGCTGACATAGGCATAAATTTCAAACCTTCCCTTGGAATCAGGAGGTAGCCTTGATCGGTGAAAACGGCCAGCTGAGGTCAACCTCAGAGCTACATAGTAGCTAGTGCTGCTGCTAGATGCCAGCACTCTTCCTCTGAGCTATGACAGGACTGGATTGCTTGGCCCACTTGTCCTCAGGTACAGGCTTTGCTCTGGCCAGTTAAGTGTGAGCAGAAGTGACTTATCCTGTATCTACCCAGAACCAGCTTTGTTCCAGTTGAAGCCAGTGTCACTGTCAAATACTGGGCTGACCTGATTGAGCTAAAGGTAGTGTGCAGAGAATGGGGGGAGAAGGCTATCCCTGTTGTCATACACCGCTATGGTTGCTTTTTGTTACTGTAGAAGGCTGGCACCAATCCTAACTGATACAGGAAATACCTTGTCCATCTTGTTCTCAAGAAGGATGGATGTTTTCCCAGTTAGCCCATTGCTTCCTATGTGGCTCTAGACAAATTATGATCTGGCTGAGGCTAAAGCTTATTTCCCAGAAAAAAAAAATGCAAATACTGATTTTTCTCAACCACAAAAGGGCAAAACACTAGAGAAAGATCAAAGAAGATTCATATCACCATCTATGAGAGTGGAACCAAGGCAAAGCATGAGACCTCGTCTCAATGTCTTCAAGTGGAAAGAAAGAGGAATAATTACTGATTCTTCTCTTAGAAGTAAGCTAGTGTCTACAATGCACTTAGGGCCTGGTGCCCTAACAAAGCAGGCACTCAAAACTTTCTTCCTGTTGTTCTTCTTGCTATGAATTCACGGTCCTGGCCACGTTCACAGACATGCTTTAGAGGATGGAACTGGATGGCTAGGAGCCCAGATTCAGGAGCCCTCTGAAACATTCAGATCTTAACTCTAATACATGTATTATTTCTATGCACTCATGCAAATTATCATCCTCCTCTGCCTCATTTCTGTCATCTGCCAAATGGAGAGACCAGAGGTACAATTTACACATGGTTGTGATGGTGATTAAGTGAGTTGTTATCTAAAAGCATGGAACAGTATTTAGTGATAGAAGTATTGTCATCCACTTTTTTGTCACTCGGCTTTTCAAGCAGTCCTACTGAAGAAGCACCGTTGTCTTCATTTTTGCCATGAATGCACCTGGTGGGGTGGCATGCTTCTTCAATAGTCCAGCTCATGTGGAAACATTTTCTCCAAGGTCTGAATTCCTTAGGAGTGAGAGATGTGGAGAGTGGGGTCTTTGAAAACAAGAATGACACTTATTTGTGTCACTATTCTACCTCTGCCTCTCTGTTCACTGAGGAGTTGACTGTCTGAGCCATCAAGATCCTAATGTCAAAAGTGCCTTTGACAAGGGAAAGAAGTCAAAGATGTGACATTTTCTGCCATGACGGTGGCACTCAAGCGAGTATGCAGCCCAGCTTTTTCTCTGCAATTTCAAGCCCACACATGAGGGTGTAGAAGTGTGAACATCAACAAGTGCTGACATTTATTGAGTACTTCCTACATGTGACAAGCATGAAGCGCTTTGTGCTTCCTAAGCGTTTTACTTGGGTATATCATTTGCTTTTTCAGTTAAGCCAACTAGAACATTGATTCTCTCCTGAAGACAGTTATTGGTTAATGGATGGGCCTATGATCCAGGTTGAACAACCAGGCTCTATTTGTACTAATTCTGAGCCTTTTGCATAAGTTAATAGGAAAACCTATGTGGTACCTGTCACATGGAAGCTGAAGCTTCTATAGCGATCTTGCTGCAGTAAAGGAACAGAATCAAATCAGAGGGTGCAGATTTAAGAGCTGAGGACCAAAAGTCAGATCCAGGTGACCTTGAACCCTTGCAACAGGCATCAGAGGCACATTGTATCTATAGGTTTTGCATTCTTTGTGGGACAGTCATTACATTTCAGTTCAGGCCAGTTTGATTTGGCGTCTTTCCACTCATTTGAAGCTTTTGGATGAGACAGAGTTGCCCAGTATCACACAATAATATGAGGTTTGAAATCCTAGACTGATGATCAGCAAAGGCTCCCCCTAAGCTACTATACAATGTTTCATTTTCTATCAGTCTTTGATCTACTAGGATCAATGGGAGGACATGAATTAATGTGGTGGTTGAGTTGATGGTGTGTCTGGGCAGATCAAGGTAGTGAGAGAAGTAGAAACTACCTACTGAAAGTTAGTTAATGTACTTGTTTTGAGTAGTATATCTCTATGCCTTTTTTTATGTTGAGAGGTTTGTTATAAGGCTTAGAAAAAAAGATGTTCCAGGAAGAACATCTTTTTTTTTTTTTCTTTTTTTCCTCTCCCATGATTGTGGAGAGCAGAGAAATCCCTGAGTGAATATAAATTGTTGACGTGAGCTGGGCCATGTCAAGTTACCCAGTGCCTCAGACCCATGTACATGATAAGACCTTCTTCTCATCAGGCTCAGGGGAGTAGCAAGGCTCCCACCTGGACCTTATTCATGCCCAGCAAGTTTCTTCCTGCTTCATTCATAATGTCCAAGTGCTGAAAGAAAACATACGTGGCCTTTGACTATGCCAACCCAGATCTCCAAAGCCTCTTGACACACGTGATGTCTTAGAAAATAGACTTACCTTTTCCACCTTTCCATGGAAACTGGCCCACGTCTGCACAACGGCATTGGCTGTTGGTGTTCAGCAGCAGGCTGTGGATCATGATTGAGTGGAAGCTGTGTCTGATGGAGAGGTGAAGGTGGCTCCTATCAGCTCACCAGAGCTCCCTGCATACACTTTTCCCTGATTGCATGGTCACTGACATCTGAACTATTGCAAGTGACAAATATTGTGAATCATGGCTTCACCCATTGCCTACCTCCCACCTGAACTCAAAAATCCAGATGTCAAGCATGTACCAGAACATTCCTACCACTATGGACCTGCTGTAGCAGAGGCCATGTATGATATATGGCAGGAGTTTGGTGTCAGCATGGCTAACAGTCCTGAATATTTAGAGGTGGTCAATGGTGTAGATGAAAAGTAGCTATGATTCCAGCTGTGCCACTGTCACAGTATAACAAAAAAAAAAAAAAGCCACTTGAGCTTAATTCTACTACTTATCTCTGCAGTGGAAATAATTATAAACTCTCCACAGAACTTCTTGTAGGGATAAATAAGTTAGCAGAGGGTAGCACTTTGATGCTTGACCTTTTCCATTACTGTATAATGGCCCCTGTCCTCAGGATGGCACCCTTGACATCAGCACTGGGAACTAGGAAGTGATTCCCACACTAATTCTGGCATGCTCTTCTGAGGGAGGAAGTTGTTACAAGTTCCAGTTTCTAGGGCCAACTTCACAAACACTTGGGGACTTGCCTATACAGATGGAAAATCTTTATCCCTTATCTGTGTGTCCCTCATGGGTGTGTATGGGTGTGTGTGTGTGTGTGTGTGTGTGTGTGTACTGTGCTTCTGTGGACCAGATGTCCATTCAGTGAATCAATTCCCATCTTCCCATCCTCCCCCAAATTCTACCTCACCAATCTGCAGGGAAGAAAGAAAACAGAGAAATGAGAAGAAACAGAAGAGGCTCAGAGTACTATCAGCTTTTAGTGAGTGGATCAATCAAAGCAAGTGTGAACAAGGAGTCCTAGCCTCATGTGGCCTCCCAAGCAGCAGGATTGGTACCTCCTACTCACAGGAACACAGTAGTCAGCTTGCTGTGGGTGATCCCCTGAATGACTGACAGACTCTAGCATGGTGCGTTCCCTTCCTCACCCATGAGCCCATGGCTGTTTCTTAACTCCACTTAGAGCTCTCTTTGTTCTGTTGATTTCTATTTCATCTTGAAGATTTGGCTCAAACATTTCCATTAAGAATTCAAATATATATATATTATATTATATTATATTATATTATATTATATTATATTATATTA
>NW_026593839.1:0-11733 GCF_907164565.1 Psammomys obesus
GGGGAGTTTACACACACACACACACACACACACACACACACACACACACTCACACACTCACACACTCACACATACACACACACAGATTTCTGGCCTAACTAGTATCTTTAAATGAGTTTCCAGAGAGGTTGCAAGCCAGCAGCATGTGAGTGTCCCTTTCTCACTAACCTTCCTTGTCGATGTTTGGGCTCACTTCCACGTATCCAGCGCTCTCATGACTTCTGGTCTATTTTCTATCAGTCTCTAGTTTCAGGTATCACAAAAGCAAGCAAGCAAACAAACAGAAACTGATCACCAATAAAAGCCTATAACTTTCTGCAGTAGTATACATATTTGAACACTTCTCAAGGTCATCTCAAGCTGATCACTTTATTCTGAGAAGCTTTGTACTTTTTCCACTCAGGGATTAAAATATTACTTTATTATTATATTTCACATATTCCTTTTATTACCATCAAGTTGGGCTTTTTATATTGTTCTGAACTTCTGGGAATTTTTCTCATATCTTTGAAACATTTAATAATTGGAACTGGGCATGGTGATGTACAATGGTAATCCAAACACTTGGGAGACTAAGAGGGAAATTGCAAGTTTGAGGCAAGCCTGGCCTAGCAATATATTGCCTCAAAAACAGATAAGCAAGCAAGCAAGCAAGCAAAGAAACAAACAAAAACCAAAAAATCAAATAAACAAAAATTGAAAAAATTTCAGTTAAAAAAAATTTTTTTATAAGTTCATTGTGCATTAACGAGATGAGCTTATTGCCTGTCATATTCAATAAAACTGATCTTGCAACTCAGTGGTTCACTTCATCTATATCGATTCTAGTATTTATTCCATCTATTATAATAAGTTATTGTCAACTGAGAAATCACATCTATCAGGTTGGCCTGTGGACATGACTGTGAGCATTTTCTTGACTGCCGATTGATGTAGAAGGACCCAGATGACTCTGGCTAATACCATTTCTGGGTAGGCAAGCCCAGGCTATGTAAGAAAGGGAACTGAGCAAATCAGAAAGACCAAGATCAAGCGGCACTCCTCCATGGTCTCTCGTTTCATTTCTTGCCTTGAGATTCTGCTCTAGATTCTCTTGATAATAGCCTGTATCCCATAACCTAAATTAACCTCTTTTCTCTTCATGTGGCTTTTGGTAATGGTGTTTATCATAGGAACAGAAAAACAGACTAGGACAGACTTAAGTAAAATATACTTTTCAGCCAGGGAGTGGTGGCACAAGCCTTTGATCCCAGCATTTGGGAGGCAGAGGCAGGCAGAGCTCTATGAGTTTGAGGCCAGCCTGGTCTAAAAAGTGAGTTCCAGGACAGTCATACACACACACAAACACACACGCATATACTTTTCATTTAGTTATGCTTTGCTTTCATTCTTAGTTCATTTCCTAATAAAGATTCCTAATAAATCTCTTATTACAAATGGTTTTGTTTGTTTGTTTTTGTTTTGTTTTGTCTTTAAATTCACTTTAAGTTCTTGTTCCCAGGGTCCTGCTATAGAGGAGTTCATGTGCGCGCATTCAGGTGAGTTGGAGAAAGGAGAGGGTTGAGTCCCAGGAAGGAGCACTTGATAACCACAGAACCATTGCTGCATTTTGTCATTTGCTGCCGTCCTGTTCGGTACCTCTCTTGGTCCACGTCACACCTTTGAAGTCCTAGCAAGAAGTTGTGGCTGCGGTGGCAGTTATTCCCTTGGGTTATTAGCAATGGTTTGGGGGATGGAAGGGAGGTGAAGTAGAGGGGATTCTACTCCGTCTGTGCCGCTCTTCATTCACTGTCATACTTGCAAGGCACTAGAGTTTGTACCCATGTTGCAAAGAGTCAGCTAGTGATTGGCCTGGATGGCCGGAGGTGAGGTGTGTGCAGACTTAGCCAGCTTCCCTCTGACTGTTCACTGTTACTGAGGTTACCTGCCATTCCCACAGAGGCGGCCACCCACCTGAACTATGTATCTCTACTGTCTACAATGCATGTCTCTTCTTGGTTCATGAGTTTCTCCAAGGTAGAGCGGTAGTCTGAAATACACTAGATTCTTAGGGCTGCTGTCGAAGATTGTTTAAAACCAGGTAACATTGCAACAGAAATGTATTCTCCCACAATCCTTAGAAACCAGGATTAAAAAAAAAATGTTGGAAATATAGTTCAGAGGAGGAACTCCTCCCAGCCTTGCTCTCAGTTTGCTTGTAATCCTTGGAGCGTCTTTGCTTACAGGTGTGCTGCCCTGACCCTAGTTCCTGCACTCTTCTCTTATTGCTCCATCTCTGTGTCTGTGTCTTTTCTAAAGGAATCTGTTGCTATCTTGATAGCCTATGGAGATAGGATAATCTCATTTGGAGATCCTTAACTTAATTCCATCTTCAAAGACCGTTTTTTCAAATAGGTTCTTGACAGTTTCTATGTGGACATCTTTTATCATCTACCACCATCTTGACAGAAACAGAAACTTCTAAGGGCACATGGTCCTCTCTGTTTGCAATTCTTTCCTGCAGGCCATTGTGCTAGCCCAAGACTATCTTTGCTCCTGTCAAGACAGGTTTTCTTGAACTCACAAGCTCAATTCTCCTGGTATTTGGGCATAGATAGGTCCTCTCTCTCTTTCTCTCTCTCTCTCTCTCTCATGTTTAGGAGGTTCTAAGAACTCTTGTTAAAGAGCCATTTCTCCTCAGTCTGGCTTGCAGGGAAGTCTTGTATTTGTCCCATGTCCTATGACCTGCTCTGCCCTCTGTCAACCTTAATAGAGACTTAATAGACATGCCAAGCTGGGCCAGAGTACATAAAAATCTATAAGCCATTAACTATAGCTATATTAAACTAATAAGAATCAATTCCCACACTTGCCTTCAAAGCATGCTGGGCCTCAGAAGCGACCTGAAAAATGACAGTCCGTTGCTTAGCTTGTGATCAGAGGGGGCTGGCCAGGCATGTCAGCTCCCCAGGGCTTACACTGTCCAGCTCCCAGGAACATGGTCCTGGTTTAGCCTTTGGAGGCAGATTCTTCTGTGTTGAGGCCATTCCTTAACACTGGAATGGAGGCTCAGGAAGGATTTAACAGGGAATTAGTAATGGCCAAGCTCCTAAAGTAATTGGGCTTGAAAATGCCCGAGTTTTGCTTTTCTAAATGGCCCTGGGCTGTATCCTACCTATTGATCTCCCTGAGCTTTCGCAGCCTGTAAATGATGAGCCTTTTAGTGCACTCCATGACTGAAGGGCACACCACTGTGAGAACAGCTCATTTCATTTTTTTCGATTTATACAAAAGATGCTGTGGCCCAAGCCCTCTAGGCACCCATCTCAATACATAAATATGCCAATTAAGCTAAATGGAGATCCTGCAGGTTAAAAGTGCCTGGTAAAAAATGGAAGCTTTTTCCAAAGCCAGAAGAAAGTTGATCCACAGAGGGAATGCCAAATCAACAAAAGTGAGGCTGTGCCAAACTGTGAAGGGAAGGTTAAAAAAATAAAAATAAACAAAATAAAAAAAAGAAATCAAGGCCTCTAGGTTTCCAAGTGAATGTGGAAAAAATATCTTTAAGCCATAAATGCATGATTCTTTAAATTTTTCTATATTTATTTGTATGCACGAGTATTTGTGTGTGGGTATGCTACATATATGTACAGCTGCCCCTGAAGACCAGAAGAGGGTGTTGGATTCCCAAGAGTTTGAGTCATCCCAAGAGCTGTGAACCACCCAATGTGGGTAGTGGGAACCGAACTTGGGTCCTTAGGAAGAGCCAAACATACTCCTAACCACTGAACCACCCTCCCAACCCCAAATGCATGATTCTAAGCATCTCCTATCAGAGTTTTCCTTTGCTTGTTTCTAGGTTAGGGAAAGGGATCAAAGCAGTCTCAAAGCCTAACTGGCTCTAAGGATCTCTTGTGGACAGACCGAATAGTGGGTATGGACACAACAAGGTCAGACACGTTACAGCGCACCCTTCCATAGCAAGCAGGTCAACACACAATCAGCAGCCTCACTGGGGAGACATAGCCAGGCTCCACACACACGAGGAGTTAGTGAGGTGAGTCTATTTTTGGCAATACGACTAGACGATTCCTATGTCCATTAAAATCTAAAAAGTCTGATCCATAATAAATGGCCAGCAGCCCACCTGTTATCCTATCCCTGACCAAGGTAAGCTATTTCTACCTGGCCAGTAGTACTGAGGGAGCCAGAAGGGAACTGAGGGAAACGGGCTGATTGTCCTCTAGCCTGCAGGCAAGTTGAAAATAAGGCTCTCAGGAGATGGTCCCAAGCTCATTCAAACACCCAGTCTCAACTACACACATATCCAAGTCCTCAGGGATCAGCTTCCACCCACACCAGCATTCCCGGATCTTCTACGGTGTTCCCCTTCCTCCAGACCTCATGCAATCGGAGGGCACATAGAGAAAATCTGGCAGTGTAGAAGCCACACATGGCAGCAGGTGAAAGGAATTTTACCTCACGCCCTCTGGCCCTCAGCTCTCCTCTGTTATCGGCTGCAGATGGCACAATCCTCCAGCTTTCTCCCACTGTGATCAGAAAGCCTTAAAGGTGTACGGATTCAACAATATGAACATTATCAAAACCACTTAACCCCAGGCTCCCTCAGCTGTCCCCTCAGCCAGCGGTTCTGTGAGCATCGATTCATCATCTCCTTGCCATCAGTCACCTGCCCCCAATTGCTGCCCCCTCCCCTGCTTTCCCTCCCCAATACACATGGTCATCAGTGACTGCCTTCATTTCCTTAAGACCACTCTGATTTCCTCTATTCCCACTTTGCTACAGAAAAAGACATTTCAAAGACCAATCTCTGTGCCAATTGCAAGATGGAGAATCGGAACCATTCACTAGAAAGTAGAAACAGGAGATAAAACTTATTTTATAGTTTCCACAGTCACACGGCCTCTTTACTCTCTTGTTCCTATAATCCCTTTGGTTGTCCCCATTGACTCTGTTCAACCTCAGTTCAAAGATGCAAGCACATTTTTTTTTTTCCGTTTCCATCCGCAGACTATATATTTAATTTTCAGACTAGATATGGGGTGGTCCAGGCACAGTGTTGGGCCTTTAGTTCACCGTCTCAGTTAAAGTCATTATACTCCATATACTCACTGCTTACTCACTGCTACAAAGCACTTGAGCGCATCTAAGGCCACAGAACTGATTTCTGGAGGGCCAATTATACCTGTATTATAATAGATTAAAGATCTGTCAGGTGCTCCAGGGACCTGGAAGGACTGACAAAATCTTTAGGTCCACAAGACGCCTGTGTTTTCCCTATAAGATCTTGACGGCAATTATCAGTTTGCAAATAGGGATTGCTACCACTTGGTCCAGGCAGTAAACGCCGCTGTGGGCTTCTGTGTCTGGTTGTGTCTATGAGCTAAAGGTGCCGAATCACACCGATACACATGTCCAGTCTTCAGCATCAGCAAGCTCTTGTTTTTCCAGCCAGGTTCTAGCTCCCATCAGTTGTGCAGCCTCCCCGATACAACACACATATTTCTGTGAGTCTCAGCCTCCCCATCTGTAGATGGAGAAGAGAGTATGCCTCAATTACTCAGTCAGTTTCATGTTGGAGGAGCTGCGCGAGAGGTGCTCCTAACACAGAAGTCTTTACTTACAGGCTGTGCAGAAAGGAAAAGACAATGGTTTTTATCCTTAATGGCTTCTGGGATGGGTAGGGAAGAGGCTTGGAACTGGCTGTCTAGGGGTATTATCTATTTGGCTATATTTGTCTCCTGGGATTCCTGCGAGGAAAGTATTTACTGAGCAAGTGCAAAAGGGGAACAGTCTATCTTTGAAAATGCCCAGTGGCAGAATGAAGGAAAGGGAGTGGGAATGGTGGGGAAGCAGGCCCTAACTCATCAAAAGTAATAACTCTCTAGTAAAAAGAATTGCCGTCTGGGCATGGCGGTGCCTGACTGTGATCTCAGCGCTTGGGAGGGTGAAGCAGGGGGATGGTGAGCTCAAGGCCAGCCTGGGCTGCTGGGAGACTCTGCCTTAAACAATGACAACAATAACAAAGGGAAGTCAATAATGCTGCTAGTAGTAATAATGCTGTTGATAATAATAAATAGCCACCCAGTAAGGAAGGACTTTTCAGACACTGGAGGTTTGGTAGTCACAGATGGATGGTCCTCAGTAGGACAGGCTATAAAAAGGCATTCAGCGAATGACCGAATTTGTATTGTTTTCCCCTGCCCATCTGCCTGACCTTTCTGGGGGACTGTCAAAGTCAGAGCATGTTCTGCCTTCTCTCTGCTTTCATCCACTTTCACTGAGCACTTTCCCACCACTGCTTTGCCTCGGGTCTCTCATCTGATCTCCAGACATCGAATCTCTTGGTGATTGAACTTTGATGGCTCCAATTCCCCCATTCCCAAGTGAACCTATCATTTTCCTCCCCAAACCTGGCCCTTTCTGACTTTGTGAGCCAGGACTCAAAGCCATTTCACAGGCACGTTGCTTTCAAAAGACTCCCCTGCTGAGTTTCAAAGGGGGGGAACAAAGCAAAGAAAGCAAACACTGTCAGTAGAGGGAGATGTCAGATAAGGGAAGAAACATATAGGCAGCGGTGTCAACACTTTTACATCTATTTTTTTATACCAAAATAAAGTTTTTAAAATTTGCTGTTTTTTTCAACTATGAAAAACTTAATGTTGCTGTTTCATAACCCCTGACAAGGTTTTCATTCCCTGTACCTACGCAAATTACTTCTGCTATCTTTCCTTATGCAACCAAAGCAAACTCGCTGCTTGAATTTTGATGTCCATAACACTTACAAATGCGCACACTCTTTTGCATTTGTGCAGAGGCCACACCACTGAGCCTCACATGGCGTGGCTGAGTCCAAGCTAGACACTCCAGACAGGCAGCCAAGGTGGCTATAGGTCAAATCTCAGGTTTACCAGAATGCTCATTCTGTTTATACTCCTACCTCTACTGTCGCATGGTCCAGACACAGAAACTGTGTGTGGCCACTTCACTCTTGGCTCCGTGAGGCCTTTCATTCTTATATTTCCAGGTTTATCTCCCACTACAGTTTACATTATATCATTACATACAATTTATTATAGGAAGCTAATTAAAAACCCTTTATAAAAAGGCAGGGTAGGATGGATGGCAGGGTAGGATGGATGGATGGGTGGATAGATGGATGGGTGGATAGGTGGATGGATGGATGGATGGATGGATGGATTGATAGATGGATGTGTAGATGGATAGATGTAGGCAGCTACTCTTACAGTCACTTTAATAGAAAGGCTACTGATAAATATTTACTATTTCTGTTCATTCCACTTGAAATTCTCCTATAATTTAACTCATTTTTCTCCACCTGTTCTCTTCTCCTGGCCCTCTATTAATTCCTATCACTCATCTCATTTCTAAGTAAGAGTAGCTTTTGGGCAATACTAGGTAGGACACCCAAGCTGTCCAGAGAAATCCAACTGAGCATGTTCTGAGCATGAATTTCTTGGCCACATTTCCCCGTTACTTCTATTTTCTTGTTCTGTCCTGGTCTTTAGTCTGGAAGACCCACTTCTACTTACCTATTTATCTATTGTCCTACCTAGGCTAGCAGCAGTCTGGTTTTGCTCACAAACCAAAACTAGTTTCCACTTCAGACCTTAGGGTACAACCCTCATGAAATGGGTAAGATCACTGCTTTGGGGGAGTCTTGAAAAGATTGTCCTAGAAAAAAAAATCCCAAGAAGTTGTTTCTGGAGCAGAGAGTAATCTGATGAGAAAAATCTGAGGATCAGAGGAAAAGCAACAATGCATCAAATCCCCCCCCCCCCTCATTCCCACCACGTCCTTAGCCCGACTACCATATTTGCATGTTTACTCTCAAGGGGAGAAGTGATTTCAGCTCTGATTCTCCTCAGAACACATGGCTTCATCCTTCAAGGATGAGCCTACTGAATCAGCCAGGTTCACAATCCCACAAGCATGTATGGAGTGTTTACTGCCTGCATGGGAAACTTACCAGAGTGAATGTGAGAATGGGAGAGTGAAGACATTTTTAAGCCAATCCCTCACAACTCCAGGGAAAGCACCAGAAGAAAAATAATTTTTCAAAATTGCGAAATTAACATTACCAGTGTGGTGGTTTGAATGAAAATGGCTCCTATAGGCTCAAAACTTGAAAACTTGGTCTCCAGTTGGTGGAATTGTTTGGGAAGGATAAAGAGGTGTGGTCTTGCTGGAGGAGGTATGTCAAAGGAGGCGGTCTTTGAGGTTTCAGAAACTTGGAGCCACCCCCAGTGCCCAGTCTCTCTCTCTCTCTCTCTCTCTCTCTCTCTCTCTCCCCCTGAGTCTTTCTCTCTCTTTGTCTGCTTATAGATCAGGATGTAACCTCTGAGACACTGCTCCATTTTTATGCCTGCCTTCCTGATGCCTTGCTTCCCAGTGATGGTCATAGCATCTTAACTGTAAAAGCCCAGATAAAGTCTTTCTTCTATAAGTTGTCTTGGTCATAGTGTCTTAACATAGCAATGGAAAAGTAACTAAGACAACCAGATATATTAAACTATGATTGTGCTCAGTTAGGTTGATATAATAATAACCAAGTTAAATCCTTTTACATTATATAGAAATATACAGTGCACTTCAGACCAAGACAGAAGACAACCATGAGCACCAATACTCTGGGAAATGTGGTTATGGTCATGCAAGTTTATAACCGAGTCATCAAAAGCTAGGAAAATATTAGTCTCAGACCACAGGATGAAGCATGGTGGACAAAGAACCTCCGAGCATTTCCTGGATTCAAATGGAAAAAAGGAGAAAATGTAGGAAGCAGTAGAGTAGAATACCAGAAATGTGGTCAGAAAAGAACCAGAGCAGAAAAGCCAACAATTCATTTCTTGATCTCTTTTGGTTGTCAGTGGTTGCATTATTGTAATACGAAGCTTCTTATTATCCAGGCTACAAGCCAAACAGCAGACAGCACACTCTAGCCAATCAGTTGCACAACAGTGCTTAGCTTCAAACACTTTACTATAGGGCTTCAGCTTGCTTCCTCCCATGATGCATGCATCTCAAATTCATGATTCAGCAAATTTTCCTTTCAGCCCCCATTGGGTCTGGCAATGGTGATGCTTATTCTCTCATGCTTAGCATTGTGGTCTGCTTGGTTACCCTCTGTGTAAGAACTTGTGTGCTTTATCCCCAGCCTCCAAGATCACGTAGTAATATAGTTCAGCCACGTTCTTTCCTCAGATGCCATCACTTCGTAACATATTATGACAGTGCACATAACCATGCTTCATAAACAGTAGAGCAGTGAACGTGCATTAATTGATGTAATTACAAGTAGCTGTTCTGAGTATCTCAAGTTGATCTCTAATCACAATTGCTGTTGTCAGGTCAAATGTGAAAAGAACTCATGCTCTTTGCCTCTGTGATGACTGTGCCAGTCAGGCACAATGCTGCTGTGACAGCTGGGAATCACCTGGAAATGAGCTTCACTTCACTGGGCATGTCAGATGGTCATTTAGAAAGCTGGCAATCTATTTTTTTAAAAAAATATATTAGAACTGGTTTATGTTCAAGAGGCCTATGACTTTTGCTAGGAGAGGGCCTAAGGCCAACAGGTGAAAGCCAGACTTCAAACTGGGAGCTTGGGGACCTGGTGATGTGATAAATCCCATGGAGGCAATGCAATGATGGTCAGCCAAGAGAGAGGCGTTTTCAATATGAAGCCAACTTTGACAGGAGACAGGTGGTGATCTTGGCAGCCCATTAGCTTCAGAGAGAGGCAGCCAAGGGCCTGTGGGTTTGCTGGCAAGAGGGTAGGGTCTTCCCAGAAGGGCTGGTGATATTGAGCAAGCATGAATGATGGCAAGCTCCATGACATCTCTGCTTGTATAGGCATGCTTAAGTACATACATTGGATCTTTTACTTTTGCTTTTCCAGGTGCTGTCCATCTTCTTGATGGTCAACCTATTCAGCAAGCATCCCTAGACACATGAGGACTCGACTCAGACTCCATTTATCATGCCTGTTCCCTCAAAATATTTATCGTGAGTCCAATACCTGTTTGGTAGGACTCACAAAAATTTACTTCTCCTCTTACTGTCAGATTACTGGCTCTGGAGATGCAGAAGGGAATGAGGAGACTGGGGATGACATATATCCTTATACATCTGTATATGGATGGATGAAAAAGAGAGTGACACCACTGGTTGCCTCTGGAGCAGTAGACTAGGAAAATGAAGAACAAGTGCAGGTGGGGACTTCAGTGTGTGTCCTTTAAACCTTTGGAACTTTCAATCATGTGAATATATGGACAACTCAAAAATTAAATTTGAGTCAATTATCAATTTCATGAGCATCTCTCAATATGCTCATGAGGTGTGCCTTTATGTGAGGGTCCTGACTTTCTTATCACTATCTATTTTCCTGAGGGTCATGCTTTTGAGAGATGCAGCCTTGTTCTTGATTGGCATGCATGCATAGAGCCATTCTGGCTTTGTAAGAAATCATTTATTTGTTTGCTGGTTCACTTATTATTTATTTTAGGCATTCATTCAGGCTGAGTGGCATGCTGTTACTTTAGATAGAGAATGTAGGGGCAGACATTTGTTCTTAGGTCGTCTGTCAGAGAGAGGTACAGTACCAGTGTTGGAGTTTAGATTCAGGATAAATTTCAGTCCACATACGCTCCAAAAACATTGGTTTTTTTCTGTGAAGTCAGATTTGGAGGGGATGACAGAGCTTCCAACACAGGGACTCACTATTCACCATATCCTCTGTTGTTTTTTTACATTGAAACTCCATAGAAGTTATACAACCTCTGTGCTTCCAAGACACCGTCTAATCCCAAACTACTATTGTTACAGTCATGAGCACTATCCATGCTGCATATCTCAAGAGCCAAATCTCTGTTATATTTTACCCCACAGCCACAGCATGCAGATTACATATTTGTTCATTTCAAAATAACTTTTTTGCTTCATGTTACTGCAGGCACTCTACCCTCCTTGCAAACCTCTTAGTCCTTCCTTGATGAGAATTTTTCCCCCCAACCTTTAAATGTTAGACTTCTCCTCTGGTCTCCTATTTCTTCCCCTCCCTTCCCCTCTTCTTTTGGCCCCCTCTGTCTCATTCATCCTCTGTTTCCTCCCTTCACTCTTCTGGCATGCAGGACTTTGTTGCAGTTACCAGTGCGTGCTCCCCAACTCTCTAAGCCTCATCATCACCCAAGACTCCTCTTGACTCCCAGATGAGCACTCTTGTTTGCTCTGCACTTAGTTCTACACTGATATGCAACTAGTAACTAGCATGCTCACAGCTGAGCGTGTGGCATTGCCTCTCAAATGTGCTTTTCCCTTATTCTGTTGTGTGTTATTAAGTGAGCGAAGTTACGAATCTGAGAGTTGATCATGATCCTTTTGTCCCTTTCCTACCAAGATCCAATATATCCACCTGCCCTGTCACTACTGTCTCCAAAACAGATCACAAATCTATTAGCTCACTTCTTAGCATCTTCATTAGGGAAAGCGTCACTCTGACACTCCGTCTCTCATTTGCTCTTTTTCAACAGTCTCTTTTCTTTCTCTTTCTTTCTTTCTTTCTTTCTTTCTTTCTTTCTTTCTTTCTTTCTTTCTTCTTTCTCCTTCCTTCCTTCCTTCCTTCCTTCCTTTCTTCCTTCCTTCCTTTGTTTCTTTTGTGAGACATGGTTTCTCTGTGTAGAAACCTTCTTTCCTTCCTTTGTTTCTTTTGTG
>NW_026593840.1:0-3119 GCF_907164565.1 Psammomys obesus
TTATATTATATTATATTATATTATATTATATTATATTATATTATATTGTTGAACATTTACAGTTTCCCCCTTTTACTAAAAGAAGTGTTTTCTTATTCATTAGTGTACAGTTGGCACTTAGCATGGTCCATGAAAATTTGTCACAAACTAATGAAAGCAGAGCAGGGCTGGCATCTCGCTTGGTCTGCTAAGATTCACTATGGATTGGGGATAGATCCAAAAGCTCATCTGTTGACTCAGGAGCAAGGGATAGTTTCTGTTATTTTCATTTGATCTTCATTTTATACTTATTTAATGAATGTGTTAGTCAGTGAATGAGTTGGAGGACCCAGAATCCTACATGGCCTTATGCATGGGCACATGTACTCATTACAATAGTGCGGGAACGGGAACTCATCTGTCTGGGCTTCTCCAACGTCCTTAATCATCTCCTAACCTCCCTGTTTTGCCAAGAGCCAGAAAGAAGCTAGGCACTGTACAGATGAACAGTAGTGCACATCACTCTCTAAATGTATGGATCAAAAACAAGTCCCCCAAAGCCCCAGGAAAGAATGCTGTAAAACAGAACACGTGGGCTTAGACAATATTTAGAAGTAGACTAGAGATGCTTAGGAGAAAACAGCCACTGTCACAAAAGTCTAATGGGAGAAGAAGTGAGAAGAAGAGAGAGTAGAGGGAACAGGGGAAGAAAAGAGGTGGGGGAGGGAAAGCAAGCGAGGGAAGCTATTTTAAGAGCACTAATGCTGTGTTCCTGGCCTGTGATTGTTTTGATCTGAGGGTGCACCCAGCACCTGCTGGCATCCAAAGCTCACCCATTGTTTCTAAGGCTCAGACTAAGGTGGATACTACTTGAGTCAGCTGGTCCAGAAGCCTGGCCAAGTGGGGGAGAAAACACCCAGGACCAAGTCAGCCTTCCACTCCTGGTGAGTGAGGCAAAAGCCCTTCTCTGTGGCTGGACCCAACCTCAGCTCTCAGAGGGGATGCATCTGCACCATTTGCTTTCTGTGTTCAGTACCAATTAAAACCCCGCAGCCACAATCAGTGCGGTACAAATGGGCACCATTCCTGGGGCAGATGGGAGAGCTGTGGGCAGAAAGCCTACTGCCTGGGTTTAAAAAAAAAAAATCCTGGCTGGACCACATTTCATATTTCTAGTTCTTAGAAATTTCAAGTATCTTCCTGTACGGCATCATAAAATAATGAAAGCAGATGGGAGCTGGCTCTGGCTGGGTCTCTTAAGAGCCACTGTGGGTGGGGAATGGACCGGGGAGCTCATCTGTTGACTTTGGAGGGAGGGAAACTTTCCATTGTTTTCTTCTTATGTTGGTTTTGTTTTCCTAAGTTAGCTTATGGCCCCTTTATGAGCACATAAGGAGAGTCTGTATCTGTGTTCTTCTCCTCAGTTCGCTTTTGCAGTTTTCACCACTGTGCTCTGAGAGGTTCTTCTCGGCTCCCATCGCCGTGTCTGCACACACAGCATCTGGAAGGGCTTATCAACGCAGTCCAGAAAAAGAAATTATTTTACCTCGTGTTTAGTCTCCTTAATTCAGAATGACTGCCGTCAGAGGGCTTCAGTTCTTTGGTGTGTGTGTATTTGCATACTCCTAGGATATCCTGGAGATGGGACGCAAATATAAATAAGAAGTTTCATGAATACCTTACATGCAGGACTGAAAGGAATTTTATACATAGTATCTTTGGCGTAGCTTCATTTTGACCTTACCTCTGCCTATCTGCAGCATCACATTGGAAATCAAACTGTTGAACTTTGAGATCTTTTGGAGTTTAGGTGGGGATGCTCCACCTGGATTGGCTAGCTGTACATGCAGCCACCATGCTGAGGAGGAATCAGCCCATGTCTCTTCATATTCTCATCACTCTGTGCACAGCTCAGTTTGCATCCCTCCCACCCTGGTCTCTGTAACGTTCTTGATGTCTCTCTTTACCTTACCTTGGTTGCTTGTTTTCCCTTATCCTCCCCAAACTCCCTCCACCCATGTCCAGGATAAAAGTAGTGTATCCTGAGCTTCTCCTTGTCCATGTCCATGTCCATACTGGCACCCTGTTCTCTTACTAACCGGAACTTGGTCTGACATACCAAAACGTACATGTTTTGCTTAGATAAAAATCATTGTATGTTTACTGTACTCTAAAAAACCCACCAGCTTATTTCCATTAGGAAACTTTTCATTTTTAAAGAAGGAAGACAGAGGGAGGAAAGGAGGGAGGAAGAGAGAGAAAAAAGAGAGAGAAAGAGAGGAGAGACAGAGACAGATGAGAGAGAGAGACAGAAAAAAGGGAAGGAAGGCAGGTAGATGAAGTGAAGGAAAGGGGAAAGAAAAGAAGATGAGCAGGAAGGGGAGGAGAGAGGAGAGGAGAAAGGCTGTTTGAGAGCTAAGCAAGCTGCATGCCTGATAGTCTTTGCCAGATTCAACCAAGGTATGTTTACCTGATAAGAGACGTATGTCATTCCAAGCACTAGAAAACAGAAGCTAAAAGGAAAGGACCCAAGGCATGCATGGTATAAGGTAGCTCCAGGGACAAGCTGCAGCTACATTCACTGGTTCACACATTCCATGGATAGCAGGACTGGAGGCTTGGTTACTTTTGACATTTTTAAGAAATTAACTAAAATTCTACTGTGGGTTATTCTGCTTTTTTAAAATGGCATGTTGAAAACACTCAACATGACACCCGGTATGGTTGCACAAAGACAAAACAAAACAAACACATCAAACTTCTAAAAATGTAACCCTGTGATGTATTGTTTCTGCATACAGTTTCAGTATTGTATAGAGGGGTTGTCAGGGTTTGTTTAGATGGCAAACCTACCATGTGGGTTCCAGGAATTGTACTCAGTTTGTTAGGCTTAGCCACAGGCCTTTCCCCACTGAGCCATCTTGCCAGCTCTGTACTCTTTCTTATTTTTATGGTTGTGAGCCTAGCCTTCAATGGCTGAGCCGTCTCTCCAACCCTGCATTTTCTTAAGCCGATGCATCTTTCCTACTGACACTGTGTAAGAGTTCCAGTTGTTCCATAGTCTCAAACAACACTTACTGTACTGTCTCCCATATATATATATATATATGCATATGTATGTGTGTGTATACATATAATAG